>NC_080731.1:733240-775740 GCF_019097595.1 Hemibagrus wyckioides
CTCGGAGACACTGTCTTGTCTTTTATCAGTGGCTCGGTGCTGATTGAATGGAGAGAGGATCAGCTGCTTGTTTTAATGTCGTTTATCTTCTGTAGTGAATCTGCAGCTTCAGCGACTCAGGACCAGGTGCATTATGGGATTGAGTGACCGGTGCATCCATTTATTTATTTATTTATTTTTTACACACAACATTCCAGTCTTCACCCATAAACACCTGTTAAACAAGTACACCTCCTCTTTAACAATCAATTATTCATTAAGCCACTTTCTTTTGTTTTGTTTTTTTTTCTGTAAGGTGGGATTATTTCCTGTTATTAAGTGTGTGAGAGAATAAAGAGTCTGAGTTTATTGCTGCTGTAACACAAGAGACAGGAAGGACTTTTATTCTGTAACTCCAAACGTTTTGTTCTTTAATGAAGTGAATAGTTTGAGTCGCTTTGGTGTGAATGGAATCAAACACACGGGGTCATGCTGTCAGAGGAAAAAAATCACACACACACACACACACACACACAGCTTTATTTATTTTTTTCTGTATTCAGAATACTCTGGAGTTTTTATGTTCTGAAAGAACTCTATAAGAATACGGAGATTTCTCACATATTTCTGCTGCTCATGAATATTTATAAGCGCTGCACTGATGAGTGATTTTTCATTTCCAGCGTGTTTCTCTGCGCTGCTACTACAGCCATTAAAAAATGGATCAGAGAGAGAGAGAAAGAGAGAGAGAGAGAGAGAGAAGGAATAATATGTGGCATGATTTTTCTCCTCCATAACAAAATTTTCCCGCCTTAACGAGATAAAAGTAAACGGCGCAGTGACTCACAGAGTGTGAAAGGCGTCCTGGAATGAATTTTTCATGCGCATTGGTAATTTAATACATCGTGGCACCAATTTATCAGATTTCCGTGTCGTTGTCGTTGTCGTGTTTTTTTTCTTTTTCTTTCTTTCTTTCCGGGAGAATAACAAGCGTATGATCTCGGTCTCGCTGCAGAAAAGCGGCGAGTCTGTTTAGCCGGAGCGACTGCTCTCGTCGTCTCGGATAAAAGACGCTCGCTCTGGCTTTGGAAAAAGGAAACAAGAAAAAAAAGACGTCCCTGGAGAGATTTAAGCTTCTCTCATCTTCATGCACAACACAGACGCCATCTTCTCGAGGTGTCAGGGAGGAGCGGGACAAAGCACAGAGCCCGGAATCCCAGACCTGTGGCGCTGTTAGCCAACGCTAGCACCGACTGACGAGAACACGGGGGCCCGAGGATGGAGCCGAGGAAGCTCCGTGACGAGACGCCGAGACGAGAGCGACGTGTGAGACAAAAGAGACAGAGAGAGATGAGAGAGAGAAGCTGCAGGGCCTGGGTGAGGGAAAAAAAGCCTGACTCTTCTGTGATCATGTACTGATCTTTTAAAGCAGCGATAAATAACCCAGTTCCTGAAGATCCACAACCTCCAGAGGAACCTTTTCACTCACAGCATCTCAAACACACACACACACACACAGTGATTTTAATCTTCACTGCATAAAGACAGCTGTTCTGAAACGTAATCTAAGCCACACCCCCTAAAATGAATTCATGCTACAGGAGGTGGGGCTTCCTTAATTGACAGCTTTAATCAGTCCCACCTACTGCAGATCTTTATTCCAGGATCAGCCAGAGCTTCAGGTCTCATACTTCACCTTGCAGGAACCTTTACAAGAACTGAAGAATGACATAGAAACAAAGAGCACCGGGAACCAAAAAGTACACTATATTGCCAAAAGTATTCTCTCACCTGCCTTGACTCGCATATGAACTTAAGTGACATCCCATTCCTAATCCATAGGGTTCAATATGACGTCGGTCCACCCTTTGCAGCTATAACAGCTTCAACTCTTCTGGGAAGGCTGTCCACAAGGTTTAGGAGTGTGTTTATGGGAATTTTTGACCATTCTTCCAGAAGAGCATTTGTGAGGTCACACACTGATGTTGGACGAGAAGGTCTGGCTCTCAGTCTCCGCTCTAATTCATCCCAAAGGTGTTCTATCGGGATGAGGTCAGGACTCTGTGCAGGCCAGTCAAGTTCCTCCACACCAGACTCTGTCATCCATGTCTTTATGGACCTTGCTTTGGTCACTGGTGCACAGTCATGTTGGAAGAGGAAGGGGCCAGCTCCAAACTGTTCCCACAAAGTTGGGAGCATGGAATTGTCCAAAATGTCTTGGTATGCTGAAGCATTCAGAGTTCCTTTCACTGGAACTAAGGGGCCAAGCCCAGCTCCTGAAAAACAACCCCACACCATAATCCCCCCTCCACCAAACTTTACACTTGGCACAATGCAGTCAGACAAGTACCGTTCTCCTGGCAACCGCCAAACCCAGACTCGTCCATCAGATTGCCAGATGGAGAAGCGCGATTCATCCCTCCAGAGAACGCGTCTCCACTGCTCTAGAGTCCAGTGGCGGCGTGCTTTACACCACTGCATCCGACGCTTTGCATTGCACTTGGTGATGTATGGCTTGGATGCAGCTGCTCGGCCATGGAAACCCATTCCATGAAGCTCTCTGCGCACTGTTCTTGAGCTCATCTGAAGGCCACATGAAGTTTGGTTTACGTGGCCTACCACTTCGTGGCTGAGTTGCTGTCGTTCCCAAACACTTCCACGTTCTTATAATACAGCTGACAGTTGACTGTGGAATATTTAGGAGTGAGGAAATTTCACGACTGGATTTGTTGCACAGGTGGCATCCTATCACAGTTCCACGCTGGAATTCACTGAGCTCCTGAGAGCGACCCATTCTTTCACAAATGTTTGTAAAAACAGTCTGCATGCCTAGGTGCTTGATTTTATACACCTGTGGCCATGGAAGTGATTGGAACACCTGATTCTGATTATTTGGATGGGTGAGAGAATACTTTTGGCAATATAGTGTAGTTCCTGCTCCAGAGACGGTACTTTTCTACAGAGTGAGAACTACTGGGTGGAGTTGGTGATAATTTCAGAATAAGATCAAACGTAAATTCAACAACAATCAACATTTTGGGGAAACTCCTTCTGCAGAAAATGAAGACAGTGAGAAACTTGATATTAATATAAACAGATTTAGATTTTGAGGAGTTCAGGTTTACAATTAAAACATGGTTTAGTGTGTTTACACTCTAGCTTCAGTTCCAGATTTGTTTTAGTTCCAGATTTGCTTCAGTTCCTGATTTGTTTCACTCCCTGATTTGTGTCTGTTCCTGATTTGCTTCAGTTCCAGATTTGTGTCAGATGCAGAATCATTGCAGTTCCAGATTTGTTACAGAAACATTTCAGCTCTAAATTCAGTCCAGCTCCAGACTGATGATATTTATGCAATTTACCCAAAAACCTGTAGAGCCTAAATGTATAAACACTCACATATTTAACTCTGCATCACCCAGCTGAACAACGCCCTCACGAGCGCTTACACAAAGTGTATGCAGAGCTTGTAAAAGTAACAGAGATGAAAATCTGCAGGATTTTTGTAAGAACGTGAATCACATCATCGCTAATGCTGTCTTTGGAGAATCTGTGTCAGTTCCGTGAAAATGTCATAAAGTACACAACCATGTGGACGTGAAATAATCTACACAACAATACAAAATAACCCAGAGACATATTTTTTAACTGAACACCAAACCAGGGTTGATGAAGCTTCTCCCTCTGGCTGCTCTCAGGCCTTTCCCTTCACAGAGCTCTGTTTCATGCTGAATGTATTTTTCTCTCCAGCCGGCGGATGAATGTGAGCTCCAGAAGAGACACAAACCTGACACTGTGTCTTCATGATGACGCATTACAGAACCCTGCTGAGGAAATAAAAGACACGCTTGGCGAGACCATGAGCCACTCGGAACACTCTCAGCAGCTCTAAATGAACCTCTCTGCTCCTCGCCTTCACATTTATTCATTTAGCTCAAGCTTTTATCCTAAACGATTTACAACTCAGGCAGTAAACAATCTCAGCATTTCAGAGAACGCAGCAGTGACGCGAGTGCCGCAGAACCCAGAGCTGGGATCCTTCAAAATCAATTCTGCAGCCAAGGAACCATTCAAATGTGAAATCATTTATAAAAAAAAACCCTTATTACAGCAAAACAGATTTATTTCATGACATAATACAGCTATTATAGGGTATGTACAGTCTTTAGAAAAGAACTGAAACAAATCTGGAACTGAAACAAATCTGGAACTGAAACAAATCTGGAACTGAAGCAAACCTGGAACTGAAGCAAATCTGGAACCAAAACAAATCTGGAACCGAAGCAAATTTGGAACTGAAATAAATCTGGAACTGAAACAAATCTGGAACTGAAGCAAATCTGGAACTGAAATAAATCTGGAACTGAAGCAAATCTGAAACTACAGCAAACCTGGAACCAAAACAAATCTGGAACCGAAGCAAATTTGGAACTTAAATAAATCTGGAACTGAAACTAATCTGAAACTAAAGCAAATCTGGAACTGAAACAAATCTGGAACTGAAACAAATCTGGAACTGAAGCAAATCTGAAACTACAGCAAACCTGGAACCAAAACAAATCTGGAACCGAAGCAAATTTGGAACTTAAATAAATCTGGAACTGAAACTAATCTGAAACTAAAGCAAATCTGGAACTGAAACAAATCTGGAGCTGAAACAAATCTGGAACTGAAACAAATCTGGAACTGAAGCAAATCTGAAACTACAGCAAACCTGGAACCAAAACAAATCTGGAACCGAAGAAAATTTGGAACTTAAATAAATCTGGAACTGAAACTAATCTGAAACTAAAGCAAATGTGGAACTGAAACAAATCTGGAGCTGAAACAAATCTGGAACTGAAACTAATCTGGAACTGAAGCAAATCTGAAACTACAGCAAACCTGGAACCAAAACAAATCTGGAGCTGAAACAAATCTGGAACTTAAATAAATCTGGAACTGAAACTAATCTGAAACTAAAGCAAATGTGGAACTGAAACAAATCTGGAGCTGAAAGAAATCTGGAACTGAAACAAATCTGAAACTAAAGCAAACCTGGAACTGAAGCAAATCTGGAACCAAAACAAATCTGGAACCGAAGCAAATTTGGAACTGAAATAAATCTGGAACTGAAACAAATCTGGAACTGAAATAAATCTGGAACTGAAGCAAATCTGAAACTACAGCAAACCTGGAACCAAAACAAATCTGGAACCGAAGCAAATTTGGAACTTAAATAAATCTGGAACTGAAACTAATCTGAAACTAAAGCAAATCTGGAACTGAAACAAATCTGGAACTGAAACAAATCTGGAGCTGAACTGAATGTGGAACTGAAACTAATCTGAAGCTGAAAGAAGTCTGGAGCTGAAGTGAATGTGGCCCAGAGGCAGAATTTCCAGTATCTCCTCTGACCTCGGCTCTGTGATCCTGCAGAGACTAAAGCAGCGCTCGATGTGGGAGAGGTAAAAAGCAGCAGCAGCAGTGATGATCTGTTATCATGAGGAACAGAGAGAAGGCGAGGAAAAGAGGCAGAGTGAGATTAAATCTAAGGTCACTGAAGCCACGCTGTAATCTATTCAGAGACAAACGCCGGGTCTCCGAAGCGCATTTGTTACGCGGCCCTGCGGTTTAACGGCCGGCGTTATGGCATCATTTCTCATCATTAGCGAGCTTAAATCGATGTAGCAACCGGAGGGTCGGCACTGAGAACACGACCGGGGGTGGTGTGTGTGTGTGTGTGTGAGACATCTTCACTGCCAAAAATACAAACACATCAGAGACAAAAAGGCGTCCCTGCGTTTACTGAAACTGTGTAAAATGTTCTAGGAGACATAATGCTAACGCTAATGACGCCAGTTTAGCATTTTCAGCATGTGTGTTAAAATGATGTTACGCTTCCTGTAGGAAGGCTCCACCTTCCTGAGCTAATGCTGAAATTACACACTTCAGTACTCAGAGCTCAGACTAAACTTCACACTTAAACGCTACTCAGAAGTTTTAAACATAAGCAGGGGGTGGAGTTTGTCTAAAACAGGGGCATGTCTCAGTTACGCTCAATTCTGATCTAGACTGACCGTGACTGACACATTCTCATTACCTCTGGGGGGCGGAGCTACATTCGAACACGAGCTGTGATGTCTCAAAACACACACTGAACCTAAGGATGATGTCATGTTTAGCAGAAACTAGCTTCAGATCCTGTGCGCTTGGCTACTTACTCGGCTAACTCAATCGGCTAACGTTAGCAAAGGACGTCTGGTGGTTGTCACGGTAATGTTATACTCCAAGAGAAGTGTCCAGGCTCTGATACTGAAATCTCATTCTGTGGCTAATGTGAGCTAGCAGTATTTTCTCACAGTTAGCAAACCGTGTAGCTATGTTAGTGATAGCAGAAAGATGTGGGGGCGTGTCCAATTATGCATATTCATAGATTTGGGTATTAATAATGAGGATGAGGAGCTCTTTATATAAATGTACCAGTGCTATAGCTAAACACACTCAAAGCCACACTGAAGCAAGAGTGTGTGTGTGTATTTTTATCTCTTAACACGCTCCACACGGATTTACATGTCTTTTACACGGGTGATTTTGCATAAGCCACTTTGTGTAGAGCGGGGGAGGGGCAACTAAGGATGGACTGATAAACGAGAAGAAAAATGACAGGAAAGTGTGTGTGTGTGTGTGTGTGTGTGTTCCCTCATTTGCCATATGTTCCTGTGTTTCATGCTGGAGGAACTCAATGTGGACACGCATGCTTGTCTCCTTCTTCTTCTCCTCCTTCTCCTTCTTCATCTTGTCTTTTTTTTCTTTTCCCAGCAGCCCTTTCTGCCTCCGTCTGCGTTAGATATGCTAATCCTCTGGCATTCAGGAGAGCCGGAGCGACAGATTCAGTCCTCCCGCTGAGAGCCACAGCAGCTCCAGAGGTGCATAATGAAACCCCTGCAGAAGGAGCGAGGGATGAACGGAGGAGGGGGAGAACGAGTGCGCAGGGATGTGAGGAGGAGGAGGAGACGCTGGTTTGGGATGGAGAACATAAATACTGACACAAAGGAGAGACGCTAGGAGACGGGGCGTCACGTTTATCTGCTAGCTGCTATGTTAATGAGGGAATAGCATGAACATCCTGCTGGCTAATCAGCAAATTAGCGACGATCATACATCATTTATCACACAGCCGTAAGACGAGCGTCACGACATAAAGTGCACACAATCAACCCACTGCTAGAGCAACGATATTTAGCAATGAGCACTGATACTGCTTCACAAAAAAGCTGGCATCTTCTCAGAGCTAGCGGTTAAATAACATGAAAGGAATCTGTAAACAAGGAGACCAGCTAATTAGCCACCAGTCTTTAAAAGCTAGCTACATTCTAAAATTCTCTCTAACACAGAGAAAAATGAGCAGCTTTATTAGCAGCTAGCTTTAACTCCATAACAAACCCAATTCTGACTTAGCACACACTGATATTGTGCTAGGAAAAATAATATAGTTAGTAGCTAGCTTAACAAATAAACAAAAAACAATGTCTTGTTGCTAAACAGCGAAACATTTTACAGGAACTGATTAGCATAAAGCATCAGATTTCTTTGTTAGCAGTAAAATGAACAGCGAATCAGCCTGAGTTAGAAATCAGCTTAGAGTTAGAAACGTGAATACAGCTCAGTGTGTAATAGATTATAATTAATTACCATAAAATTAGCATACTGTCACAAGGAGGTAGCTAATAGATTCATGTTACTATTTACTAACTAGCTATAAAGTAAATATATAATAATAAATAATATAGAGTAGTAGCAGCAAGCCACAGGTGCATGATTAGCATACAATTAGCATATGATTAGCATACACGTTACGTCACATCACAGAATGGCATAAGTCAAGTTAGCGGGAGTTACGTGTCGCCATGGTGATGGTGTTTTGCTTCTCGCTGCAGAGATGAATTGATTACATGCTAAAGCAATTAGCCGATGCAAAACAGACTCCGCTACTTCCTCGTGGAAACGGTTCAAATTTCAGGATTCGTTTAGCGGCTAAGCCCTGAGGAGATGATTAGCCGGGTACAGGCTAGTCACCCAAACACGCTCGTCTCAAGTTTCTCTAGCGCATCTGACCTGATCTGCATCTTGTTTAGTCTCAAACATCTTTAAAAAATTCAGCTTTTCAGTTTTTCCTCAGTTTTCCACCAGTGAGCGAGATGGAGGGATGAAAAATAAATAGAATCCTCCATGAAAAGAAAAAGAAAGGGTGAGAGAATGAGAAGAATTGAGTTGAGTTAGCGATCACATTACGGTCATTGGATTAAAGGTTACGTGGTCAGTCAAGTTCAAATCAGATGAACTCAACACAAAGCCGGCTTCTGACACGCTAACACAAACCGCTAAAGTGGCTAATCATGTTCAGGTGGGACAGAATACAAAACAAAAATAAAAAAAACATGCGGCTCATAATGCTTGAAAAAGTGTTAGCAATTAGCATGGATAAGAAGAACATGACGTCATGATATATCGCTTAGCCCAAACTAATGCTGCAGTTCACACAGCTTCTGAGCAAAGCTAACATCAGCAACAAGCTAACAAAAGAGAAGAAGGTGATGGAGTCACGACACGCTGAACTGTCTGAGCTGAAACTGATTAGCGGAGGTTAGCGGAGACCATGCTAATACTGCTATTAGAGTTAATGTTTAGCTTTTTCTCTCCATCCTTCTTGCAAAAGCTAGCGAATGTGCTCAGAGTTAGCATGTGAAAAAAGGCAGAGAGCTATGACACTGCACTAAATTCAGATAGTGGCTAGCAGAAAGGCTGTTTCATGCTAACTCTGTTATTCACTCAGCTGACGTTTAGCTTTATTCTTAGCGCAAAAATAATCAAATTTCTTTGAGTAAGATGGAAAACAGAACTAGCAGAAATGCAACGCTAATGACAGAAAACTGCTACGTTACTGCTCGTATCTTATAGTGTGCAATAAAGCTAATATTCTCATTAGCTCTTAACGCTCTCGTTAGCATGCTAAGATGTTATGTGAGTTTACTGAAATCAACAACCATACAAATGTTTTGTTTTTTTGTTAAATGAATGCTACATCCCTGCAGTGCTGATATATGGATTAGCCACTTTAGCTAGCTGTCTCTTGTTTCATCTCTCTCTCTGTCTCTCTCTCTGTCTCTCCATCTGGACTCCAGACTGACAGCTTGTCCCCTGGGGACGGAGCTTTAAAGACCCCGAACACTCGTCCTGAGGATGGAGGGAGGCCTTTTTAACCCCCCATCCCCCCACCCCAAGGGAGAGGAGGAGAAGAGGGAGGGATAATGGAAGAGAGGATGGAGGGATAATAGAGGATAGGAGACAGAGGGCAAGAGGTTCTTCTTCTCTAATTAGCGCTACAGAGCCCAGGAGACCCGCCCGAGCCGCTAGCTTCCTACAGCCACTTCATCTCCCACTCTGGGGCTGTGTTCCATTATACATTACACACAGCGCTAACACGCTAGTGTTTCATTAACCAAACACACATACACACTCACACACACACACACACACACTCACACGTACACAGGCACACACACACACACACATGTACACACACACACACACACACACACACATACACACTCACACACACACACTCACACTCACACACACACACACACACACACACACATACACACTCACACACACACACACACATACACACTCACACACACACACACACACTCACACACACACACACACACACTCACACATACACACTCACACACACACACACACTCACACGTACACAGGCACACACACACACACACACACACTCACACACACACACACACACATACACACACACACACACACACTCACACATACACACTCACACACACACACACTCACACGTACACAGGCACACACACATACACACTCACACACACACACACACACATATATATGTATATACACATATACACACACAGACATATACACACTCACACAAATATTTTTTTCAGATTACTGAATTTATTTGAGTTGCTTGTAATTTTTTCAAGACTTATGATATTTAGACCTGATACACACACACACACACACATACACACACACACACATACACACACACATACACACACACACATACACATACACACATACACACACACACACACACACACATATACACACACACACACACACACACAGCTGTAGTCTGACAGCCTGAGGCGTGTCTCACATACACACTGACACTCAATAACACTCTGAAGTCCACTAAGGAAGTGCAGTCACACTGGGAGACATCAGGAACGACAGAACAAACAAAAGAAACGAAAAGAAACGAAAAGAAAAGGAAAGGAAAGAGCAGCAGAGATTTCTCACTGATTTCTTTCTCGTTTTTTTCTCTCTGTATCTCAGAATCATACAGCTGCAGCTTTTCTTTCTTTCTTTCTTTCTTTCTTTCTTTCTTTCTTTCTTTCGAGAAATTTTCCACATCATTCTGGTGGAGTGTTGTGTGTGTGCATGTGTGTGTGTGTGTGTGTGTGTGTGTGTGTGTGTGTGTGTGTGTGTGTGTGTGTGGTGTTCTGGCTGCGATGCTCCATGAAGAATTCCTCTCATTCCTCACTTTATTAAACACGACCTTGAGAAGGTCAACACCATCACACACACTTCTCTTCTTCACCTCCACTCTAACGTCTCTCTCTCTGTTTCTGTCTCTCTCTCTCTCTCTCTTTGTGTCTCTTCCATTTTCTGTCTCGCTGTCTGTCTGTCTCTCTCTCTCTCTCTCTCCATCATTCTTTCTCTATCTCTCTCTCTCTCTCTCTCTCTCCCTCTCTCTCTCTCTCTCTCTTCCTCTTTCTGTCTGTCTCTCTCTCTCCATCATTCTCTCTCTCTCTCTCTCTCTCTCTATCCTTGCTTTTTCTCCATTTTCTTAAATCCTAATTTTGTGTGTGTTTATTTATTTGAGTGTATGTTTGGCTGCAGGAGGTGCAGCAGGGTGTGGCTGTGTGTGTGTGTGTGTGTGTAAGTCACTCAGGGACAGAAATAAATTCCTGCACTTCTCTGCAGTGTGTAATTGGACAGAGCCACGGCGCTAACCTCCGGGTCGCGTCTCCACATGTTACTCTGCCTCCTTTTACACCCTCCCGAGTGGCCCTTAACGACCCGAGAAACAGGAAGTGGAAATCTCTCGACGCAGGAGTGATTTAGTGAAACAGCCGCAGGTCTGAGAGTCACTGCAGCTCTGTGTCCTGCTCCACACACACACACACACACACACACACACTCCTGAAGTTTCAGGATCTATGGAGACTAAATTGTACATAAGTTATTTATTTAAGTGTACGTGAGGAGAATATTCTTCATCTTCCTCTTCATCTTTCTCCTTATTGTCCTCCTCATCTTCATCTCCCTCTTCATCTTCATCATCTTCTTCATCTCCCTCTTCATCTTCATCATCTTCTTCATCTCCCTCTTCATCTTCATCATCTTCTTCATCTCCCTCTTCATCTTCATCATCTTCTTCATCTCCCTCTTCATCTTCCTCTCCCAAAGTTTCTCGTTTTCACTCTTGATCTTAACCAAGTCTCCTAAAAGCCACAAATTCACTCTGCTGTATTTCCTTTTCACACAGGAAGTCAGAGTGACTGCGTAATGATGTGCTTGTACACAGCCAATAGCGTTTGAGATATGGAAGGCCACGCCCCCTGTCTTGTCTAATCACACTGTGAGCGAGCTCGCTAATACGAGCTGGAGAAGAGCGACGAGTTGAATCCAGGGACACTTTAATCCTAGACGACGAGACGCCACGTGTGTGTGGGGTTCTGGCATACGTGTCCAAGGAGAGGCGGAGCTTCAGCATCACAGACGGTGACGGAGAGCCGCGGGGTCGTCACAGAGAGAGAGAGACGTCTGACACGTCTGAGCGGGAGAGAAAACCGTCTCACCGACTCTCACTGACGGAGACGGGAATAAAGATGTGATTCTCCATCAGTCTGAGGGAGTGGCGTTCCAGCATCGAGACGCTAAAACACTCTCCTGAAAAGTCACATGACCACACAAACTCCGCCCACTTCAACCTGAATAAACTCCAAACATTTATTCTTTTATATTTAAATGAACACACGGACAAAAAGAACAAAGTTTACTGCTAACGAGCTGCTAATGTAGAGCAAGACACACCCCCGAGGGCGGGGCTTACACACTCTACAGAGCATTTAATTGGAGGATCACAAGATTAGTACAGGATGAGTCATCACAGAGTTTCATCTTTTTACCAGAAGTGTTTGAATTACAAAATTAAAATGAACGACAAGAAAGAAAGAAAAATTGAAGTTGTGTAAATGTTTGGGATTTTTTTGTAGATATTTTGTTGTACTGATGTGGAGAAGAGAAAAAACTCTGAATCACTGATTTTCATTTCAGAGGCATCTGGAATTTTTCATTTAAATTCCACAGACACACACACACTCCTTTTTTTCTTTCCTCTATCCATCCACTCATGTTTTTCTTTCTTTCAGTTCATCATATTTGTTTCTATTTTCTTTCTTCTCCATTTTTCTGTGAGTTTATTCACTAAAGTTTACTTGACATTTCCTCACGATCAGCTCACTCTGTTATCGTTCACGCTTTTTAGCATTTAGCAGTGGTTGCTAAGACAAGAGTGTGAGTTTAGGTGTTTCTGAGTGTGTGTGTGTGTGTCTACACTTAACGCCTACATGCTAGCTAGCATGTCGATAATAATGTAGATAGATAAATTATTAGCCGTATTCATGTAGGTTATGTTCAGTGTCCACATTTCCTAGTTGCCTAGCAACAGTGTTCACCTGATGTTATTCACCTGAAATGTGGGTAGCGGTCGATGCTAAATGTAGCAACAGTGTTATTTTAGTCTTTTCTCAGAATTTCCCTTCACACCTGAGGTAAATGTTTAAGTTCTCGATGTTTTCACAAATTGTTAGCCTCCTTTGTTAGCTAGCTTATGCTCTGTGTGTGTGTGTGTGTGTGTGTGTCACTGCTGAATGTTTTTGTGTGATTTTTTATGATGTGCTAAACCTCAGCTGCAGGACAGACTGTGATTTGGGACACAGCCGTCACAGATCTGGACATAAAGTGAACACCACGCTGTTTATCTAAATGAAACACACCCGGGGATCAGAGACACTCATCATCTACTGGATCTCACACACCAATCCCTCTCTCTCTCTCTCTCTCTCTCTTTCTTTTCTGATGTCTCTCTCTCCCTCTCTGTCCTTTTTTGTTCTCAAATTCCCCAATCTGTGTGTGTGTGTGTGTGTGTGTGTGATGAATGGGCCATGCTGTACAGGGAGCGAGCCCCTGTGCTCATGGCTCGTTTAGCCTCCGCTACGCTCACTCGCTCATCCTGCTCTCTCTCTCTCTCTCTCACACACACACACACACACACAGGAGGATCAGTGTACAGATTCAGCCACTGGCCTTCTGCTCCCAAAAGGTGAAAGTGGAGGAAGTAGCGATGTTAGCACAGAGAGAGAGAGAGAGAGAGAGAGAGAGAGAGAATATCACCCAAGAGAATAAAGTGAAAAAGGTGGAATAATTCATCAGAGATGGAAATCTGGAGTCCGTGTAGCGTAAACAGCACAGAAGTGAAGCTCTATACTGATATTACCTAGAACTCCATGACAGAAAGACAATGCTAACGCTAATGCTAACGCTGTGAAACTGATCAATGTTACAAGCTCAAGAAGGCTAACGTCAAAATAATGAGACATTTAGCATATCTTTACCACCTCTTTCCCAATTCCATAAACGTTACAGAAACTTCATCATATCAATGTTTACACACTTTATCAGTGGAGAGTGCGCTGGACACGTCCGTGTGAAGGAGCTGTTGCTATGGAAACGATATAAACCTGCGCTACAGTCAAAGCTGCTGTTAGAGAGAATTAATCACCACCTGATCAACCAATCAGAGCTCGGCAGGAGAGCCGTATACGGTGAACACACAGCGCAGATGTGACATCTGGACCGGAGATCGGACAGATATTGATGTTAAGTGTAATGAATCGGTGCCGTGACCCGCGTTTGTTTATGATCAGAGAGTTTCTGGGGAAATAGAGGACTTTTATTCTCTCACTGACGTGTAATTGAATGAATACAGAACAGAATTTAAAGCCTGTAATTTGCTGAACCTGGACGTCGCCACCATAATGGCGACGTCTTAAAAAAAACAAACGGAATGAATTTGCGGTCGATTAGAAAGCGGTGAAGCTGTCAGCACAATGTGAAGCAGACGACACCGCCGTGCCGCGCCGCGCGCTTCCTCGTTATTTTCTGCATCTGATGTTTATTTCGGATTTTTTTCCTCCGGTCCAATCAGAGCGGATCTCCGAGCGCACGCTGACAGCTGCGACAGCCGGGCGACAGATCCGGAGGTGTGTAAACAACCTGTGTGTGTGTGTGTGTGTGTGTGTGAGCGAGACAAGGGACGGATCGTGACAAATTCAGGAGTAAATTTCCCCGCTGCTTTGGTGTCAGCGCGAGAGACATGAGGCCTCACGGGACGACGGCGGAACAAGATGTCGTCTGTCGCAGGAGCGTCGTCTGAAAATAAATAACGAGCGTGATTTGGGTTTACTTGTCAACGACGTCGAGCTTTTATTTATTTATATATTTGTTTGTTTATTTATTTATTTGGTAAGATTGATGCGACACCGGTCCTCAGGGACCTGCGATCTCACTCCACAAACAGATGTGCAACGTTTCCGTGGCAGATTCTCTCTCTCTCTCTCTTTCTTTTTCTTCTTCTTTCACATAAAAAAATGTAAATTCTCGGGAGGATTTTCAGTTTTGTGTTTAACAAGCAGACAACAAGCCAGAGAAAGAAATGACGATTACATCAGAAGATTTATTTCATAAATACACAAATAAATAACCAACTCTGACTAATCAACACTATTATACTATAGGGGTTATGGTGTAGTGTATAGGGGTTATGGTGTAGTGTATAGGGGTTATGGTGTAGTGTATAGGGGTTATGGTGTAGGGCTATGGTGTAGTGTATAGGGGTTATGGTGTAGTGTATAGGGGTTTATGGTGTAGTGTATAGGGGTTATGGTGTAGTGTATAGGGGTTATGGTGTAGTGTATAGGGGTTATGGTGTAGTGTATAGGGGTTATGGTGTAGTGTATAGGGGTTATGGTGTAGTGTATAGGGGTTATGGTGTAGTGTATAGGGGTTATGGTGTAGTGTATAGGGGTTATGGTGTAGTGTATAGGGGTTATGGTGTAGTGTATAGGGGTTATGGTGTAGTGTATAGGGGTTATGGTGTAGTGTATAGGGGTTATGGTGTAGTGTATAGGGGTTATGGTGTAGGGTTATGGTGTAGTGTATAGGGGTTATGGTGTAGTGTATAGGGGTTATGGTGTAGTGTATAGGGGTTATGGTGTAGTGTATAGGGGTTATGGTGTAGTGTATAGGGGTTATGGTGTAGTGTATAGGGGTTATGGTGTAGTGTATAGGGGTTATGGTGTAGTGTATAGGGGTTATGGTGTAGTGTATAGGGGTTATGGTGTAGTGTATAGGGGTTATGGTGTAGTGTATGGGGGTTATGGTGTAGTGTATAGGGGTTATGGTGTAGTGTATAGGGGTTATGGTGTAGTGTATAGGGGTTATGGTGTAGGGTTATGGTGTAGTGTATAGGGGTTATGGTGTAGTGTATAGGGGTTATGGTGTAGTGTATAGGGGTTATGGTGTAGTGTATAGGGGTTATGGTGTAGTGTATAGGGGTTATGGTGTAGTGTATAGGGGTTATGGTGTAGTGTATAGGGGTTATGGTGTAGGGTTATGGTGTAGTGTATAGGGGTTATGGTGTAGTGTATAGGGGTTATGGTGTAGTGTATAGGGGTTATGGTGTAGGGTTATGGTGTAGTGTATAGGGGTTATGGTGTAGTGTATGGGGGTTATGGTGTAGGGTTATGGTGTAGGGTTATGGTGTAGGGTGTAGGGTTATGGTGTAGTGTATGGGGTTTATGGTGTAGTGTATAGGGGTTATGGTGTAGGGTTATGGTGTAGTGTATAGGGGTTTATGGTGTAGTGTATAGGGGTTATGGTGTAAGGTGTAGGGTTATGGTGTAGTGTATAGGGGTTATGGTGTAGTGTATAGGGGTTATGGTGTAGTGTATAGGGGTTTATGGTGTAGTGTATAGGGGTTATGGTGTAAGGTTATGGTGTAGTGTATAGGGGTTTATGGTGTAGTGTATAGGGGTTTATGGTGTAGTGTATAGGGGTTATGGTGTAAGGTGTAGGGTTATGGTGTAGGGTTATGGTGTAGTGTATAGGGGTTATGGTGTAGGGTGTAGGGTTATGGTGTAGGGTGTAGGGTTATGGTGTAGTGTATAGGGGTTATGGTGTAGTGTATAGGGGTTATGGTGTAGGGTGTATGAGTTATGGTGTAGGGTGTATGAGTTATGGTGTAGGGTGTATGAGTTATGGTGTATGAGTTATGGTGTATGAGTTATGGTGTATGAGTTATGGTGTAGGGTGTATGAGTTATGGTGTATGAGTTATGGTGTATGAGTTATGGTGTATGAGTTATGGTGTAGGGTGTATGAGTTATGGTGTAGTGTATAGGGGTTATGGTGTAGTGTATAGGGGTTATGGTGTAGTGTATAGGGGTTATGGTGTAGTGTATAGGGGTTATGGTGTAGGGTGTAGGGTTATGGTGTAGGGTTATGGTGTAGTGTATAGGGGTTATGGTGTAGTGTATAGGGGTTATGGTGTAGTGTATAGGGGTTATGGTGTAGGGTGTAGGGTTATGGTGTAGGGTGTAGGGTTATGGTGTAGTGTATAGGGTTTAGGCTGTAGGGTGTAGGGGTTATGGTGTAGGGTTTAGGGTGTAGGGGTTATGGTGTAGTGTGTAGGGTTTAGGCTGTAGGGGTTATGGTGTAGTGTGTAGGGTTTAGGCTGTAGGGTGTAGGGTTTAGGGTGTAGGGGTTATGGTGTAGTGTGTAGGGTTTAGGCTGTAGGGTGTAGGGTTTAGGCTGTAGGGTGTAGGGGTTATGGTGTAGTGTGTAGGGTTTAGGCTGTAGGGTGTAGGGTTTAGGCTGTAGGATGTAGGGGTTATGGTGTAGTGTGTAGGGTTTAGGCTGTAGGGTGTAGGGGTTATGGTGTAGTGTGTAGGGTTTAGGCTGTAGGGTGTAGGGTTTAGGCTGTAGGATGTAGGGGTTATGGTGTAGTGTGTAGGGTTTAGGCTGTAGGGTGTAGGGGTTATAGTGATATCCTCATGCACACAATACTAATACTGCGGCTTACACACTAACACTCACTAACACACCAGTATGCACTCAGGCCTGTGATTCTTCATTCTTGTACACCATCAGAGACCCATCAGTTACTAAATATTAACACTAACGCTAATGCTAACACTAATGCTAATTCTGCACGTGTGAGAGACTTCAGAGACGAAGTGAGCAGCCACAGCGTCTCTATTTGTACAGCAATCATCTCGAGGAGGTTTAAGGAGAACCAGCTGTGGAGAAGAGAGTGTCTGAGGTCAGGAAATGTGTGTGTGTGTATGTGTGTGTGTCTGCTGCAGAGGCTTTATTTTATTCCGAGATACATCATATTATCATAACACTCGTCTGGCAGAGACACACACCAAAGGCTCTACACACACAGAAGCGGAGTCAGTGAATCAACAGTACTTATAGACTCTGAATCAGTGAATCAACAGTACTTATAGACTCTGAATCAGTGAATCAACAGTACTTATAGACTCTGAATCAGTGAATCAAAGGTACTTATAGACTCTGAATCAGTAAATCAACAGCACTTATACACTCTGAATCAGTGAATCAAAGGTACTTATAGACTCTGAATCAGTGAATCAACAGTACTTATAGACTCTGAATCAGTGAATCAGTAGTACTTATAGACTCTGAATCAGTAAATCAACAGTACTTATAGACTCTGAATCAGTGAATCAAAGGTACTTATAGACTCTGAATCAGTAAATCAACAGTACTTATACACTCTGAATCAGTGAATCAACAGTACTTATAGACTCTGAATCAGTGAATCAAAAGTACTTATAGACTCTGAATCAGTGAATCAAAGGTACTTATAGACTCTGAATCAGTGAATCAGTGGTACTTATAGACTCTGAATCAGTAAATCAACAGTACTTATAGACTCTGAATCAGTGAATCAAAAGTACTTATAGACTCTGAATCAGTGAATCAAAAGTACTTATAGACTCTGAATCAGTAAATCAACAGTACTTATAGACTCTGAATCAGTAAATCAACAGTACTTATAGACTCTGAATCAGTGAATCAAAGGTACTTATAGACTCTGAATCAGTGAATCAGTGGTACTTATAGACTCTGAATCAGTAAATCAACAGTACTTATACACTCTGACATCTTTGATGATGTCATCAAATTGTGTCTTTCCAGAAACTTCCACAGAGCAGCACTTTCACAAAAAACACACTTTCACACACGTTTCAGAAACATCTGCACGAAACCCCTCCTTCCCCCGCAGCGCTTCATAAACATTGCCTTCTGGAAAGTTTTAACTAATTATACGTTCTGAGATGCTATTAATGTTCTAGGCCAGGTTCAGAAATACGATGTAGGCCAGACCACAACGCAATCTCCCTCGACCATCAACACGACAGTCAGCGAACAGCTCGGTCTGAGGCCCGCCGCATTCCACCCGGGAGACGGAGTGTGCGCCTGTGTGCGATTTAGCTTCCAGTTCCAGTTTGACACAGTTTAAAGAGCTCTAATTGAGAACAGAACAGAAGGATAAAAGAAGAAAAATCACACATTGTGTCCTCTCTCCCCCCACGCTCTTTAGGCTGAGCGAAAAATATGCAGAAAAAAAGTGCTGAAGAAAAACCTCTGAGGGCTTTAGAGCCAAGTGCACTTCATTTCAGTGCTAGTTCCTCTTGCAGACTGAAAGCTAAATCTGTATCTCCCTAAAGTCCAAAACCACATGCTCACATGATTAGCCTAAAACAACTAGTAAAGCCTAGACCACAAAGCTAAGAATACTTAGCATTTTAGCAAAGGTGTTCTTTCATAGGAAGCTAAAAGGCTAAGGCAACTCAAGAAGCCAAAAAAGCTAAAATCCATAGCTTTGAAATGTAAGGAAGCTTCAGGGCTAGCTAGATAGCAAGACAGGCTAACATCGTAGGAAGAGTTCAAATATTTGGAAAGTACCATCTCCTGGGAAGATAAATTGCTAAGGCCTGCTAAGACGCTAGGGAAGCCGAGATTTAATGCTTTTCACAAGAAAGCTAACACTTAGCCTTCTGGGAAAGCGTTCAAGCTAATGCATTAATGCAGCACAAGACTAAGCTGAGGACTCTGAGGAAACCGGGATTCTGTGGAACACTTAATGCTCTTAAATGAGGCTAAGCTAAGAGCTAGCGTGCTAGGACGGCCAAGCCCAAAATACAGTTCCGGATGTCGGGATTTAGCGTTCCGCGGACAGGAGGATGAAAATGTGAGGCTAGAAACAGAGACTGGAGGAAGTTGTGCCGATAATCAGCTTAATGCATATTTATGAGACACAGGAGTGAATAATGATCAGTGGGCGGAGCTACATGTTTGTCACAGTGTCTTTCACAGTGTTTTTTATTCTTTTCTCTCGCTGTCTCTCTCACTTTCTCTTCCTGTCTCATTTCCTCTCTACCCCTTTCTTTTTTTCTCTCTGTCGTTTTCTCTCAATCTCTCTCCACCAGACACCAGACTCCTTTTATCTCTCTTTCTCTCTCTCTCTCTCTCATTATTATACAGTTAAGGAAGTTATGGAAGAACTCATTTCTTATTTATTAGATGCTAACCAACTAGCGCGCCTCCTGACAGTCCTGTTAATGACCTGTCTCACTTTCTTGCTGTGTCTCTCTTACTGCACCCGTCTGTCTCTCTGGCTGTGCAGACAGGATGTATGGGGTGAGGGGAGGAAGAGGAGGGAGGGAGGAGACCCGAGGGAACAGCCGAAGGCAGACAGACAAATATCCACTGACAGGTGTGTGATTAAATCAAAGCTACAGCCGTAAGTGCTGAAGTATCGAGCTGTCACTCGCAATCTACAGCCCTGTGACATCATCACACACACACACACACACGATCTGGCCATGCCCCAAATCACACTCCACTACTGATTATTCACTATATAAGTCACCTAAACAGCACGACTGTGGACGTGTCCCAAACCAGGTGCCCTATTCATTCACTATACACTATGTAAGCAGCCTAAACATCATCCTCAGCCCACTGTGGACCCAAACCACACATCCCTATTAACCCTTGTGTGTATGGAGAGGGACGATGAGTGAGTGATGCAACTTTTATTCCTTTTATATTGAGTTCCATGTCCCTGATGATGATGATGAAGATTCCACATTAACGGGATGAACTTTATTGCGTGTTATAATTTAATTTTTTTATGAGACTGTAATGTGTTTTATTGTGAATTATATAAGGCATGGAAATGAGTATTTTAGCTTTAACGGCTTCTGCAGTTACACCGCTGCGTTCCAATGAGCTGAAATGTCCCCTAACTCCCCTAACCCCTACTGTCCACCCTCATCTATGTGTGTGTGTGTGTGTGTGTGTGTGTGTGTGTGTGTGAGAGAGAGATTTTTGGGACACATACCTTGTAGATTGATGATGGGGTTTCGTGGCCTATATAGTGAATAGTGAGTAGTGATGTGGGACACGCCCACAGTGATGGTGTTTTTATGCCCTAGTTAGTGAACAGAGCTTATTATTTGAGACACGCCCACAGTGATGAAGATTACGTGGCCTATATAGTGAATAGTGACTCGTGTGTGTGATGATTCAATGTGCTAACCTGCTAGTTATAAGATTCCATTTCTTCCATTTGCGCTTCCATTTTACAGTTCAAGAAAGTAAAAAGGGAAGCTTCAAAGTGTGTGTGTGTGTGTGTGTGTGTGTGTGTGTGTGAGAGACCTGTGTACATGCTGATAAGCTTCATATCTCACATATCTAATCACATTACGGCTCGTCTCTGCGAGCGTGTGGCCATTATGGCGTAAAAGTGCTCCGAGTGATTTCCCGCCGCTGAAGGTCATTGGAAAAGTGCAGCGAGGAAATGAGCGTATCTATATCAGCGCCTTGTAAAATTTTACGACGCCGTTTCGCGTCGCTATATAAAACGGTCACGGGAAACGAGCTGCAGTAGATTAACCTGATGACCCTGACGTCTGAGCCAGGGAGAAGAGACTCCATGAAGGAAAGTGAGTTAGCGTAGTAATCAACGCTACGCTAAAAAAACGCTCGAATATCAGTGTGTTCATTAGACGTTCCACAAACCTGGAAGGTCAAATCCTCTGAAACACCAGTCACGACATTTCTCAACATGGAACATTAGTTTGATTAGCATTCAAGCGTAATTCGTAGTTCTAAGTTTTTACTCTCTACTTATTTACTGACACATCTGACGTAAATGTTAGTGCTCCACGTTTACAGCTACATGCTAGCTAACTGCATCACAACTTTAGCCATCCAGCATGTTTTTATTACTAACTTGCCAACATATGAGGTAAATGCTAGTGTTCCACATGTACAGCTACATGCTAGCTAACTGCATCACAACTGTAGCCATACACAGCATGTTTTTATTCTTAACTCACCAACACATCTGAGGTAAATTACGTTCCGTTACGAATTTACGTTCCGGATGATTCTGTATTATTTCCTCTCCCACTGTGTCTGTAGAAATGTATAAATAGCTAGGCTCAGTGTTTACTTGAAGTTAGCGGTGGATGCTAAGTGCGATAACAGTGTCACTTTAGTTGTTCTGAGTCTTTTCTTAGTAATTTTCCAGCACATCTGAGATAAATGTTGATGTTTCAGGTTGTTCCGTCTCGTTCGTTTCTGCGTCTGTATAAAACGCTTAACAAACCCACACTTGCTAGGTAAATTGTAATGCATTCCAGTTGCTTGGCAACAGCGTTCACTTGGATGATCAGTGAAAGTCTGTTTATTTGAGCATTTTAATTCTGACCAACAAGGTTCCAAAAACTGTAGGATTTAGAACATTCTAGAATAAACAAGACTTAGAGGTGGATGCTAAATGTAATAACAGTGCAATCTTAGTGATTTCTTTTGACTTCTAGGGTAAAAGTCGATGTTCCAGATGATTCTGTGTCTTTATATTGTCCTAATGAAGGACTCACGCTCAGTATGTACTGAATAGCTGAATTATGTCCTGTAACAATGCGTGGGTCTGACTGTGCTTCCTGTTGCCTAGCAACAGCGTCATTATTAATTTAAGCATTAAATAGCAAACATACAACACATTTATTTCATTGTGCTGCTAAGTTTATTGGTAACACTGACCATGTGTTTAGCATCCCTGTTTCCTCTGTCATTTAATTTGCAATGTCTCCGATGCTAACCCTGTTGTTAATTAGCTAATTAGAACTTCTTCTTTTTTTTTTATTTAGAAGAGGGACTTTTATTATATTGCAGTCTTTTGCTCTATGTTCCAACAAAATGCTAGCAATCTTTATGTCATGGTAAAGTGCTATACTTTAGGAGTAAATCTGTAATCGCTAATCCCTCGATGCCTTCTGTTGCCTTCTCTTTTGCTACATCAACAATATTCTCATCCTCGTCCCTCTGAACGGGCTACGTTTTCACTTTAGGAGCGTCGTCGCGTGGCCGATTTGTCTCTTAAATCCCACAACGGAGAGCCATAACGCGCTATCGCTCCTGCACTCATCTTTCACGCTCCTCTAGAGACAGTGCCGCTAATGCTCTTCCTGCCCGCTAACTCCACTTCCTGGAAGTGCAGATCTCCTGTGGGCCATCAGACGCTGCATTAGCACAGACAGATAGCTGGAGACAGAAAGTGAGAGGGGGGAGGGAATGAACGAGAGAATGTGCTGCGGTTCTCCTCCGTTCCTTTCCCCAGACTGGTGATGAATTACTCATGCCTGCCTGTGGCCTCCAAAGCTCACTCCAATTCCTTCCCTCGTTCCCTCATTCGAACGCTCCCAAAGGCTTCTGTACATTAGCGCTTCAAATGCTAGCGTACGCTGAAAATCCCTTCAGAACAAAAACAGAGCGATGGAGAATGTGAGAGAGAGAGAGAGAGAGAGAGATGGACGCCAAGGGAGGACACGACAGAAATGATGGGCTGAGACACAAACCCTCATTATCGCTCTCAATGCGCCCTTACTGAAGTCCCCTAACGACTTTCAACACATTCCTTCATGGCAGCTCCCAAGCTAAATCCCCACTTAAAAGGAAGCTAGCAATTAACAGCCACCGTTAGCCCACAATTTATTCTGTGACCAGTTTCGAGCCATGACACAACCTGACGTTGTTTAATATGAAGCTGTAGAAACACCTAAGCTTGGTTAGCAGTCCATGCTAAGTGCAGTTACAGAGCCGTTTTAGTGGTTCGGAGTCTTTTCTTAGTAATTAAGCGACACATCTGAGGTAAATGTTGATGTTCTGGATGGTTCCGTCTCATTTCTGCTTCCACTGTGTCTTTGTCTGTGTGAAATACCTAACAGTTTATTGCTAACTAGCTAAACTGTAATTTCAGCCGTGGTAATTTAACACATCTGAGGTAAATGTTAATGTTTCTGTGTTGTTTCCATCGACACAGTGATTTAATCTGTCTGTATAAAAGACTCTGTAGATCCAGTTAAGCTGAGTGTACTGTTGTATAAATCCTACGCTAATAAATAAGACAAAATTAGTATTATTCTAATTAGAATGGAGATTAATTAGGCTTTAACCCCCTAAAATGTATCATTTCTAGGATTCAAAATTCTCCTGTCTTTATGATGAAGTACATCAAGCAGCCTTCTACAGCGCTAGCTTAGCTAATTTGTTACACTGCAAATATAAGCAGTGGCTAATTCAGCAGAAGGAGAATATGGATCTCTGGTCAGAACATGGAGGTGGTTGAATAAAAATGCTCCAGTTCTGATCCCTCCTCCAGCCCTCAGCTAGCACACTTCACTCCGGCTGATGGGAAAAGTGAAGGAGGCTGCGTTAAAAGCAATCTCGCGTTCCTCCGTCCGCTGAGAGGAGAAATAAAGGGCTGGTTTTATGAGACGACGTCTATGACGAGCTTTTTTTCCCCCTTCTCTCCGAGCTGCCATTCTCCGTCAAATTATAACACGTCCATGAACTCGATTCCCTCGCTAGCGCTTACAAATTAGTCCATTAAGCTGCCCTTTCTCTCCTCCAAGCCCGAGAGAGAGACAGAGAGAGAGAGAGAGAGTGTATGAGAGAGAGAGAGTAAGAGGCAGGTCCCAATTATAATTTTACAGCGAGAACACCATGTAAAGGAGGAGTGAAGGAGACAGGAGAGACGGCTAAACCCAGATCTGAGGGAATCAGTGGCAATTTAAAGCCATAAAGCTCTACAGAAAGACAAATTCTCGGCTCGTTACTCATCATCAACAGCGACGGTGAGGTTTTGCGTGTGATGGTGGTGAGGGACGAGCCTCCGTCGTCCATTACGCTGCTTCTGAAGCCGTGTGAAAAAGATGATCAGGGGTCAGGAGGTGGAGGAAATGGCTTCTGGATGAGCTGAAAGAACAGGCCGGTCGTATAAATCAGACAGAGTGCTCTGATAACAATCTGATGCTTTAGAGTCTGACTGAGAGATCGGATCAGAGTGAAAACTTTAAAGATTATATTGTATATCTTATATCTGAATAAATGAGGAGAATAATTCTTGTAAATCGCCTGACAAACAAAAAAAAAACTGTGTTCAGCGTTTGTGTCACGATGTACTCTGCGTGTAATTAAACAGTCAACTAATTTTTGATGATTCACTTCATGATCATTCAGTTAATATATATGCTCCGCCCCCAGGGGTGTATCTTGCTCTACAGTAACAGCTTGCTAGCTTGGGCGTGTTTTTTCCTTCTCTTAATAAGAATAAATGATGAAATGGGTGGAGTTTGTGTGGCCATGTGACGAAACTCTGTGATGACTCATCCTGTACTAAACTTGTGATCCTCCAATTAAATGCTCTGTAGAGTGTGTAAGCCCCGCCCCCAGGGGTGTGTCTTGCTCTACAGTAGCAGCTTGTTAGCAGTAAACTTTGTTCTTTTTGTCCGTGTGTTCATTTAAATATAAAAGAATAAGTGTAAGGAGTTTATTCATGTTGAAGTGGGAGGAGTTTGTGTGGTCATGTGACTATTCAGGAGAGCGGCTCAGTGATGGAACGTCGCTCCCTCAGTCTTTATTCCCGTCTCCGTCAGTGAGAGTCGGTGAGACGGTTTTCTCTCCCGCTCAGACGTGTCAGACGTCTCTCTCTCTCTGTGACGACCCCGCGGCTCTCCGTCACCGTCTGTGATGCTGAAGCTCCGCCTCTCCTTGGACACGTACGCCAGAACCCCAGACACACATGGTGGATTAAAGCGGTCCTGGATACGGCGTTCAGGCGTGAGGGAGAAATCTTACACAGCTCACACACGCCTCTGCTTATAAACTCCAACACACAGCCACTCTGACTTCCTGTTTCAGAAGGAAATACACTGACAGAATCTTCTCGCTGCTCAGAAACCGTTTCAGCGGGACTTTAAACGATCGATCTGGCGTCACAAAGCGGATATTCAGATAAATGATGTGGATGAAAGCTGACCGCGTCGCCGTGGTGACTAAGGGATTAGTGAATAATATGGATGAGAGGAATACGCTGGATTAGGGTTCGATAACTGATGGAATAAACACAGCTCTTGGAAGTGCACTCAGAGTCTTGGACTCGGCTGCAGCTCTCCTCCTCCTCCTCCCTCTACCTCCACCCCCTCCACCTCTCTCTCTTTTTCTCTCTCTCTCCCTCCCTCCTGGTAGATGGCTGAGTTCCTATTTTTGCCGCTGACCCTGCCAGTAGTTCAGACAGCGTCTAGTGTGCGTATCTGATTAATTGGTTCTGCGCCTCGTTTTGCACCGACGGCTAATGAAATCACGTAGGAATTAAGCCGTTAAGGGGCCAAACATTTCTCCTTGGCTCATCTTAACAAGCCTGGAAAGCAGCAGTGCTACACACACACACACACACACACACACACACATCTCTCCCGAGCCGTGCCAGCAGCAGCTTGCATCCAAGATGTTCAAAAAAGGCCGAGAGACTGAATTTAATCAGGGGAAAAACCAGAGTTGGATGGAAGTGTACAAGATCCAAGGGTTGAGACGAAGGGAGGAAGGGAGGAAGGGAGGAAGGGAGGGAACCGAGGGAGTGTGGGCTGAATTTAACAAGCGGGGAACCTCGTAGATTTAAAGGCGCTGCTAAAAATTTATGGAAGTGCATTTGGAACAAGGCCACCGTGAACAGCTTGGCCAGCCGAGCCTAATAATCCCCACGCAATTTTTCACCCAATATTTTATCAATAAAAAAGCGGTTAAAGAAGCCACGGCGGACGCCATCTGGAACCGCCGCTTCGTTCCCTGAATCCCGCCGTCGTTAAAACACTTCTTGGCAGCCATGTGCAGATGAGAGAGAGAGAGAATGAGAGAGAAAGAAGGAGAGAGAGTAAATCTTCAGATGCTTTCCTGTTCAAAAAAACGTGTACTCCATCATCATCATCATCATCATCAGGTGCAGGATCAGGATCAGCAGAATTTCACTGCAGGGCCGGATCCAGGGTTACAGCTCCATGTTATTTGTTTATTTATTTATTTATTTATTTTTCCCCGCACTCCCACATGCGCTCCCGCAGGCCGTCACGGTCCGGCTTTCACCGCGCGCCGAGGGCTCTCCAGGGTTCACATCTGCCACAAAGCCGGTCACTTACATGTCGCTGTTTGGCTCTAGTGACCGTTCCAGCATCCAGCATAAACTCTTAAAAATACAGAGGAAAAAAAAACACAGATCGACTTTCCGTTTATGCAAATCCTCCTTCTTCATCCAGCACGTTTTTACACATGGAGCTACACAGAGCTCCTCCACATGACCCTGCTGCTTCCTCCGGGTTCTCCAGTTTCCTCCGGTGTGTGTGTGTGTGTATTCCTGTGATAGACTCCGTGTTGTCTGAGCAGGAGAAAGTGCAGTGAATGAATCTGTTCTTCTTTCGGCCGTATTTTATTTAGGAAGTCTTCCCGTTATCCCGAGACGTTCCTAGCACACTCATTTATAAACTAATCCCCCGTTCCCGGGAAAACTGCACACACTTTCTGTCCTTTCCTACTGGCCTACTATGCCAGCGCTAGCTGTGCACGCGGGTTAATGCGGTGGGATTACGAGGGGCTCGGCACTTGCGGCGGCGTCTCCCCTAAAGCCTCCGAGGCACGTCACACTCGTTTACTCGTTTGGCAGCCGTCCCTCCATCCATCGCGGCATATTCCGTCTGTCAGGGCCATGTGTTAGCGCTCTTCAGAGCCTCCGCCAGCTGCCTCTCGATGACTGCAGCGGGATTGCGCTAATGAAGTCAAATTAATTTAATCGAGGCCCCGTCTAACCTACCCGCTCTGCCAGCAGGGAGGGGAATTTTTATGCCAGCGCTCCAAAAAAAGAAATGGAAAAAAAAATTTCTGTCAGAACTCATAAAGTGCACACGCTGGCTCGAGAACTAGCGAGACGCTAGCAGACGACTAGCGGCTAAATTACACTTAAAGGAGCTGTGGTGTGTTAAGGTTCCTCAGAAGGGCTGTAAAAAATCCCCAGAGACCCCATTTTCCTGAGAAGCGAACAGACTTCCCAAGTCATTAAAAACTGCTAAAAAGAGAGAATGGGAGCGCTAAATGAGCGCTGGTGGCTAGCTAGCACGGTTACGAGCGGCTTCCCGTCTCCCCGCGTGACTCCAGACCCGCTCCAAACTTTTATGTGCGCCTCTTTGATAGGAGTATTATGATTATTTTTTCCCCCGCTAATCCGCCGAGCCCCGCACCTTTCCCCTCGCTGGAACGGATCAAAGCCGGTGCTTTTTTAACTCCATCTCCGGATAATTGGAAGCAGACGTGTGTTTTGGCGCTCGCTTTTCCTGCGTTTGTCCTCCGGGGTCTCTCGCTTTTTTCTCTTTTCTTTTCTTTTTTCTTTTCAATTCATCACCCCCACAGAAACAAAACGGCACGAGCCGAGGCGCCGAGCCTCCTAGAGCGCCACGGTTTTATCTCCGGGCGACTTCGCGACTCGCGCTAGTAACACAGAGCTAGAGCTAGCACCGATGGGCTCAGTTTACCTCATCGTGTGTAAGAGAGTTCCGGAAAAATTGACATAAAGAGGAGCAGCCTGTAACAGTCAATGCTAATTTGCGTGATAGCTGTAACGCCAACCTCAGTGCTAACTGATAGCAACAAACTACAGTGTACACATTACAGTGAACTGTGTGTGTGTGTTTCAGCACTTCATCAATGCGAATTTGAACATTAGCCTATTTACTGTAATGCTAATTTGAGCGTTAGCCTGTTTACTCTAATTCTAGTTTGAGTGTTACCCTGTTTACTATAATGCTAGTTCAAGTGTTTGCCTGTAATGCTAGTTTAGGTCTTAGACTGTTTACTATAATGTTAGTTTAAGTGTTAGACTTTTTACTGTAATGATTATTTGAGCATTAGCCTGTTTCCTATACTGCTAATCTGCATTTAAAGTGTTTATTGCTACTTTGCAGTTAGAGTGTTTGCTATAATTCTAATTTGTTATTAGTGTTTAATATAATGCTAATTTGCATTTAGAGTGTTTACTCTGATGCTAGTTTGCGGTTAGAATGTTTACTACAGCGCTAGTTCGAGCGTTAGCCTGAAAATCTTACAAGCATGATGACGGCTCATTGAAGGCTTTGACTATTTTGGATGCTAACCAGACCAAACGGAAAGCTAATCTGGATTTGATTTCATAGTGCTGCAGTTAACTTCAAAAGAGACTCAAAGAAAAAAAAAGAAAAAAAAGAAAGGAGGGTAAAACGTCTGGCTGGAGTAAAGAGCGCTAATAAATTAGGGATAAAAGCACTTCCACATTACCTCAGAGCCATTAAATCCAACATGGCCGCCGTGTACTTCCAATCATCTACACGTTCTTCAGGACTCTTCACGAAAAGCGCCGCGCTCTCCAGGGGAACATTACCGCAAACGGCTCGGGTTAACTTAATAGCAACCATACGGCGCTTTATAACTGTTCCTGATTGTCTGTGGCATTTTGTTGGAACGCCGTGTCGAGCTCCTGGATCGCGCTCTGGAAAACATCAAGCGGAATGCTGGCTAGCAGTTAGCGCTGACCCGTGTCTGTTGAATAAAAGACGTTTTAAGCGTTTACATTTTCGCAATACTCGAGTATGACACGCAGATGGGACCGAGCACTACACACACACACACACACACACACACACACACAGACGAATGTTTTCTTTAGCCGACAACATCTGCATCCAATGTGCACTTTTATAGCTAGCTGATGTGGAAAAAAATGTTTATAGCGTTTGGCAAACGATCCAAAACAGTGTTCCGTGTTTCTAACAAAAGCCAAGAGAAAAAAAAACAAACACAAACCAGCGCTGTGACTTTAAATCCAAAACACACGTTACACGTTAGCGTCAGGCTATTAGCGTCAACCTTTATCAAATTACTCATTAAACATGAGGTCACTTCCGGGAGCAGCACACTAACGGAAGAGACAGTTCTAGCATGAATAGCAGAGATTTAGTATGCTAGTTAAACATGTAATGCTAATCAGGTGAACAGTGCACTTTAGCATTACTGACTATAACACACACTAAGCCTGCGTACTATACTGCTAATTTGCCGCTAGCCTATTATCTATAACACAAATTTGCTGTTAGCCTGTCATCTATAGTGCTAATTTGCAGTTAGCCTGTTATCTATAATGCTAATTAGCTGTTAGCCTGTTATCTATAATGCTAATTTGCAGTTAGCCTGTTATCTATATAGCTAATTTGCAGTTAGCTTGTTTGCCCTTTCTCAGTCTGAATGAACGGTTAGCATCTATCGGCTACGTTTCCAGGCGTAAGAGATATGTATGGTCCCCAGTCTCATGTAGGTGTCCAGCAACCGCATTCCGTGTTTAGCATACGGTGAGGAGATGATTATAAACATGAGGTCATGCTAACGGCTGCCTTTTTATGAATCCTCATTCAGTAGGCAGAATCAGAAATGTAAACAGTTCCATCTGTAGGATTAAACTCAGCCTGTGAGGATTTTCCTCTTTGGATGCTTAGAACCAACGCTGAGCATGCTAACATGCTAACAATATTTCAGAGCTTGAGCTAATATGGAGCTTTTTAGTTGGATGTTTGTGAGGACTGCTTGCATATGAAACTTTTCTCTACTGCTCTAAACAATCCTGATTAGCAACATACACTACTCACAAAAAGTTAAGGATATTTGGCTTTTGGGTGAAATTTATGGAAAATGTAAGTTCACACTACAGTGATATTATATCATGAAAGTAGGACATTTAAGTAGAAGCTGCAATGGTGATTTCTTCATCTCAAACAATTTATTGAAACAAAATCCAACAACAGTGGTGGGTATACCACAACAAAAAATCTCAATGTCTCAATAATCTGTCATGTGCCCTTGACCATCAATTACAGCTTGACCACGACGTCTCATGCTGTTCACGAGTCGACTTATTGTCTGCTGAGGCATGGCATTCCACTCTTCTTGAAGGGCGGCCCTCAGGTCATTGAGGTTCTGGGGTGCAGGGTTACGAGCCTCTACACGGCGACTCGGCTGATCCCAGAGGTTTTCTATGGGATTCGGGTCTGGAGAAAGTGCAGGTCACTCCATTTGAGGTACCCCAGCCTCCAGCAGCCGTTCCCTAATGATGCTCCTCGATGAGCTGGAGCATTGTCGTCCATGAAGATGAAATTAGGCCTGTGTTGTTCATACAGGGGCACAATGACTGGATGAATGATGTTATTCAGGTAGTATTGGCTTGTCACTGTACCATTCACAAGATGTAGGTCAGTTCTGTATTGAGTGGACACACCTGCCCAGACTGTAACCACCACCACCACAACAGTGGCTGATGCATAGCGCTCTCCTTGACGTCTCCAACATCGTTGGGTCCATCATTTCTGCTCAACGTGAATCGACTTTCATCAGAGAACAGCCCTGAGGCCCACCGGTCCCTCGTCCAGTGTAAATGCTCCCTGGCCCGATGCCTGTGCCTGGGGGTGTGGTCAGGTACCCTTGCAGGTCGTCTAGCACGCAGACCACACTGATGTAAACGGTTTCGAATGGTCTGACGTGACACTTGGGTTCCTCTCACCTCCCTTAAATGTGCCTGGAGTTGAGTGACATTCATTATCCGGTTCCGCAGGGCACTGTTCACAATGAAGCGGTCATCAATGTGGGATGTGGCCAAAGGACGTCCACTTCTATGCCTTTCTGTGACTCTTCCAGTCTCTCTGTATCTCTGTCCCAACCTGCTGATGACACTCTGTGACACTCTAAGCTCAGTGGCCACTTCCCTCTGAGAACATCCTGTTTGAAGCCTCACAATGGTGAGGTTCTGTTGATCAGTTGTTAGGTGTGGTCTTGGTCTCATGATGTCAAAATGTGAACAGCATGATGAAGAGGACTGTTTAAATACCAATTCTAATGGAACCAGAAAATTTATTGGTGGATTCATGGATCAAACACCAGTTGTGAATTTTGCCGTTAAGCACCTTGTTAGAGAACAGCAAGTTCTGCAGAAAGTACTGAAACACTGAACAGTTGGACATGTGCATTCAGAAGTGTAGAGAAGGTCAAATTAAGTTCCCCTGGAAAGGTTATAGTGCATTTTAGGTGCATCCTGAAATTTCACCTGAAAGCCCAATATCCTTAATTTTTTGTGAGTAGTGTATATCAGTTACTCAAGTTAGCGTTATAGATAACAGGCTAACTGCAAGTTAGTGCTATAAATAACAGGCTAGCTATTGATTCATGACTAAAAATATACAGAAACATGAGGGAAAGCTAAAAGCTAACACTTAGTTATTTTAATCCATGGTATGTTTTAATGGCCCCACCCTGGTTTGGCTCCACCCCTTATATTAATATTCCCCACCCCTCTAACACTCCTGCCCATCTGAAGCACCTGGTCAGTCTCCTCTCATGTCCCCCCTGTTGTGCTGGACCCACCCCTCTAATGACCATGCCCCTTAAACAGCCCCTCCTTCTCAAAGTCCTGGTAGTGCACTAGAAGGAAGTGAGCTGCTAACGTTACTCTCCAGAACATGTTGAATGTTTCACACTCGTTTATTCTCAGACTAAAACAAACAGAAATTCTAGACGTTATTCAGACGAAACATCAGCGAGCCGAACCAAAACTAATATTTTATCGTGTCACGGTTAAACGGAACACTTCAAAATGAGTTTCCCTAAAGACACGCCTTCTGATTTACACTCTGTAGGGAAAACACGGCTGCTTTCAGGAACTAGTGCTAATAAATTATGGATACAAACAATAAGAATAAACACACTTCATGTGCAGACGCTGACAAAATGTCTCGCGTTAACCGCCGTGGAGACGGAGACCTTCTGGACACGTCCTCCAAACACAACACAACACAAACACAACAACACAAACACAACAACACAAACACAACAACACAACACAAACACGACGCACACACTAAAGTCACGACCTGGACCTGGAAAACTGACAAAACATGATTTCTGTAAACAAACAGACAAAAAAACAGCAAATGTCTCGCAGATACACTTTATAAAGTTCAGAAATGTGCGCTAGCTTCCCTCACGACAGAGTGGAGGACACAGAATGCTAGCAAAACATCAGCAAAATTAGCCTCGTGTAAAAAAGCTGAGCCACAAGAAAACAGAGAGGACATGAAAAAGAAATTAGCATTAAACAAGTAAACAAACAAGTAAACAAACTAAAACACAGACTAGCATTCTAACACTGACTAGCGTTACAGTAAACGCTCTAAACACTGACTAGCATTACAGGAAACACTCTAAAAACTGACTAGCGTTACGGTAAAGATTCTAAACACAGACTAGCGTTACAGTCAACTAGCATTATAGTGCTTTATAGCAGTCTATGTAGCATTATAGTAAAGAGACTAAAACAAAAAGATGGGATGGATAGCGAGATAAAGTAAGGGATAAAGGACTAGCTGGAGGAGTAGAGCAGTGATGGAGAGACGGAGGGAGGGATGAAAGGAGGGGAAGTCTTGGGCTCATAGTGTGATTTGGAACACAGCCATGTGGGAGTGGCGTGTGAGCATTAAGGTGCGAGCGGCGTGTCCGTGTTGAGGCTCACGTCGCGTGTGTCACTTCTAATTTCACGGCATTCCCGGAGCCGAATCCCGGGCCGATGGCGGGATATTGCGGATAAATTGGTTGGGAATGAAAGGCGGCACGGCGGAGCGCTCTTCCCCAGGTGCGCTTAATCTAATTTGATTAAAGAGATGAGGACGGATGATGGCCGTGTGGAAACATCACACCGCTTCATCTTCACCTCCATAAAGAAACTATTACAGCCCTGTCAGCTCCGCCCACACGGGGGGAGGGGAGGGGTGTTTATTACTCACGCTCTGGGGGGTGAGGGGGGGATTACACATCATTAACTCCCACAGAATCGGAGAGAGAGAGAGAGAGAGAAACAGAGACAGAGAGAGTGATGGGTAAAACAGAAAGAAAGAAAACTAGCTTTACAGTAAACACTACACAAATTAGCATTAGATTAAGCACGCTAATGCTGAACTAGCATTAGAGTTGAAGGCTAATCATGAATGAGTGTTCAGTAAACTAGCTAATGCTGAACTAGCATTGTAGTAAACACTACACACCTTAGCGTTATAGCACACAGACTAATCACAACATAGCTTTACAGTAAACGTGCTAATGGTAAAACTGCACTATACTAAACACTCTACTAGCATTTAAGTAACACAATCCTGTTAGTGTTATTGTGAGTGTTAAGGAGGAGTCAGTGAGGTGATTTGGGACACGCCCCTCTCTGTGGTATAGTGATGGATGTGTAGTTTGTGTTTTTTTCCTGCTGCTGTTTTTCTCGCGTTGTTGCTGAAGCAGTTTTATGTAAAGGAGCTGAAGGTGTGCAGGTGCAGCGATGGCGAGTGGAACGTGTGTGTGTTCACGTGTTCAAGTGTGTTTAACGCTGACGGATAAGCGGACATTGTTCTTCTGACACACCTGCTTGCTCTGCTATATGAGGAGACATGATACAGGAATCCTGCACTCTGATTGGTGGAATTCTCTCTAACAGCAGCTCCTAATTGTTTCCATAGCAACAGCTCCTTCACCTGGACTTTGTGTGGACACTGTAAAGGCTAAGATGCTAACTGAGCTAACATATGATTGTGGTGTTAGGAAATGATGTGGAAAACCACAAACTTAGCAAAAAAAAACATTAACAAAAATTTGGCTAATTAGCCAACACGTAGCTTTAAGTAAAACACCAAGCAGACATACAGGCAAGTGAATGGGACGGAACCGTAACATTAGTGTTTGAGAAGGAGCACTTGCTGGTGCTAAATTCTAGAATTCTGTTTGTGACACAGCCTTAAAAGATAACTCTAGCTAATGATGAAAGCTAAGATTTGGTGCTAAGCCTTAAGATGCTTCCACTTGAGTAAGAGCACTTGGTTTGGGATGAAAGATGTCTAAGATGGCCACCACTTCAATAAGAACACGAATCAGACTTAAACCGTGGTGTCTGGTTTGGGACGGAACCTTAGCATTCTAACAAGAACTCTAACTAATGGGACACAGCCTTAAGATGGCTGGCACTCTATGTTAGCTTTCAATTTTTAAAAATAAATTCTGTCTGTTTGAGATGAAACCTTTATAACGATCGCAGTTCTAACCAGAACACTAGTTAGTGATGAACTCTTACATCTAGGACAGAGCCGTAAATTGGTCAACATTCCACTAGGAACACTAACTAGGGGATTGATTCTAACAGATGGTTTGGGACAGAGCCTTAAACAGTGAACTAGCTTTAAAAGTGATTTGGGACATGCCTCCTCATCACAGCTCTACTGAGAAGCTAACAAAATCCTGAAAATGTTATTATTATTCGCTTTTATTCCTGCAGAAACAGAAGGAGGAAATAAAGGAACTTGACTTCTCTCTCGTCAACCTGAAACACTTTAGCAGGGAGAGAGATAAAAGCCTACTGGCTAGCAGGCAAGCTAGTGCTAATGCAATTGATGAGCAAACTGGGAGCTAAGCTTACAGGAGATTAGCGGCGCTATCGGCTTCGTTTAGCGGTGAGTAATTACTTAACGAAGGGGAATTAATGCTCGCGAGATAGACGTGACAGAGATGCAGTTCAGGAGGAAAACATGGCGATAACGGCTAGTTTACATTTCCAGCGATAATCACGCACACACACACACACACACACACACATTGTTAATGCCACACAAACTACAGTGAGAGGAAATACACTCAGTAAAGCCAAAGCATCTTCTAACTAGTCATAAATTCTACCCATGTATGAAGTACGAATATGCAAATCAGGACACACCCCCATGTCCTCCTGCAACCCTGAACATCCCTGAAGTTCCTGAAGAGCAGATCATCATCACCCTTATATTTGCATATCAGACATGACTGGATTGAAGCAGTGGGGTTTGTCTTGTGACATCAGAGTCTGAGCTCATGCTTAAGCCCCGCCCCCAGATGAGTTCTATAGAGGGATGAAGAGAAGGTCTCGGATTTAAACGGAACGATCAGAGCTCCTGAGTGACGGTGGGAGGAGCTGGAGGAGCTCAGGTGTACTTCCAGTTCATACCACAGAGAAGACCATCAAACATCAACACACACAAAATGTTATAACACAAAAACCCACAACTGTCTGTCTGTAAACTCTACCTGTCTCTCTCTCTACCTGTCTCTCTCTACACCCTCACTCTGCTTCTGTCTCTCTTTCTGACTGACAGACTATCTCTAGCTGTCTCTCTCTCACTCAGTATCTCTGTCTCTCTCTCAATCTGTCTGACTGACTGTCTCTCTCTCTACACCTCTCTCTTTCTCTCTCTGACTGACTGTCTCTCTCTCTACACCTCTCTCTTTCTCTCTCTGACTGACTGTCTCTCTCTCTACACCTCTCTCTTTCTCTCTCTGACTGACTGTCTCTATCTACACCTCTCTCTCTCTCTCTCTCTCTCTCTCTCTCTCTCTCTAACTTTCTCCTATTACTCCTCTGTCTACCCCTCTATCTGTCTCCATCCATTCCTATCATTCTCTTCTTCTCTCTATTCCACCCCTCTTTTTTCTCTTTCTCTTTCATTCATCTCTCTTTCTATCTTTATTTCTCCACTCCCACTCTCCCTCTCTTTTCTTCTCTCTCTCTGTCTGTCTCTCTGTCTGTCTCACTCTCTCGTTGTCTAACACCCGCTCTACACGATGCAAATGAGCAATAGCAGCAAGAGGAAAACAGTCTCTCTCTCTCTCTCTCTCTCTCTCTCTCTCACACACACACACACACGTGAATAAGAAACAGAGTCGTACCTTGTCGTCGATGTCACTCTCACTGTCACACTAAAAGAGAGGAGAAGAAGAGAGAGAATTATTCATGTGCTCCTGGCTGTGGAGCTCATTATCAGAGCAGGTTGGTGCTCTCCATGTTGAAGTTCTCCATATCAGGGTTCTCCGTCTCTCTGAATGGAAGGAATGAAGAGAGCATTCAAAACCCATCAAAATATAATAATCCCTGCCTCAATTTCAGTTTCTTATTCTGCTGAAAAAGAGGAACACATCACAGCATCCTGAGATCCACAAGCTCCACCCCGTGCCATTCTAAGATCTACATGCTACTTCCCATGGCCACCTGAGATCTACAAGCTCCTCCCCCTGCCATCCCAAGATCTACAAGCTCCACCCCCTGCCATCCTGAGATCTATAAGCTCCTTCCCCTGGCCTCCTGATATCTACAAGCTCCACCCCCTGCCACCCTGAGATCTACAAGCTCCTCCCCATGGGCACCTGAGATCTACAAGCCCGACCCCCTGGCTTCCTGAGATCTACAGGCTCCTCCCCCTGCCATTCTGAGATCTACAAGCTCCTCCTCCTGTCATCCTGAGATCTATAAGCTCCACCGCCTGCCATCCTGATATCAGGAGCTCCTCCTGTCATCCTGAGATCTACAAGCTCCTCCCCATGCCATCCTGAGATCTACAAGCTCCACCACCCGCCCATAATGAGATCTACAAGCTCCACCCCCTGCCATCCTGAGATCTACAAGCTCCACCACCCGCCCATAATGAGATCTACAAGCTCCACCCCCTGCCATCCTGAGATCTACAAGCTCCACCCCCTGCCATTCTGAGGTCTACAGGCTCCTCCACCTGCCATCTTGACATGTACAAGCTCCTCCCCACTCTTACATCAATGAGCCATACATTTGCACGTTTGCCATTTTGCCTCTCCACACATAAACGGACTCTAGTTATGTGTATGCAAATGAGCAGTTATGAATATGCAAATGAGTCTCAGCAGGCATTTGCACTTTAAAGGAGCTGGCAAAGGGCTCGAGTGTGTTGCTCACCATGGGATTTTACATTCAAATGCCTCTAAGGCCTCACTTGCAGCCTCGAGACGACTGTGTGTGTGTGTGTGTGTGTGTGTGTGTGTGTGTGTGTACACGTCCCTGTTATCCTACCTTCTAAAAACACAGCTGCTTAAGTGTACAGAGACGCACTGGAGTGTAACATGTTCTCAGATCGGCCTGTCTGTCAGTGTGAAGGCATGGAGTGTTTTGACACACCTGTGTGTGTGTGTGTGTGTGTGTGTGTGTGGGCTCAGAATCAGTATTCTGGGTTCAGTCAGGTCATTAAGACAAGAATAGACAGATGACAGATGAGAGGGTTGAGGATTAACCAGCTGTCAATCAAACTTCTCTTTCAGAGAGAACACACACACACACACAGAAATACACATACACAGTGCTGTTGAGTTCTGGACTCTGAATGGTGGATCAGGTGTTGATTAATTCTTTCTAACAGCAGCTTTGACTGAAGCACAGGTTTATATTAATGCAGTGAGAGTGATACACACACACACACAGAGTGACACACACACTGAGAGACTGACACACACACACATACACACAGAGTGAGAGTGACACACACACACACACACACAGAGTGAGAGTGACACACACAGTGAGAGTGACAGAAACACACACACACAGTGAGAGTGACACACACACACACAGAGTGAGAGTGACACACACAGTGAGAGTGACAGAAACACACACACACAGTGAGAGTGACACACACACACACAGTGAGAGTGACACACACACACACACACACAGTGAGAGTGACACACACACACAGTGAGAGTGACACACACACACAGTGAGAGTGACACACACACACAGTGAGAGTGACACACACACACAGAGTGAGAGTGACACACAGTGAGAGTGACAGAAACACACACACACAGTGAGAGTGACACACACACACACACAGTGAGAGTGACACACACACACACACACACACACAGTGAGAGTGACACACACACACAGTGAGAGTGACACACACACACACACAGTGAGAGTGACACACACACACACACAGTGAGAGTGACACACACACACACACACACACAGTGAGAGTGACACACACACACAGTGAGAGTGACACACACACAGAGTGAGAGTGACACACAGTGAGAGTGACAAACACACACACAGTGAGAGTGACACACACACACACAGTGAGAGTGACACACACACACCCACAGTGAGAGTGACACACACACAGAGTGAGAGTGACACACAGTGAGAGTGACAAACACACACACAGTGAGAGTGACACACACACACACACACAGTGAGAGTGACACACACACACACAGTGAGAGTGACACACACACACACACAGTGAGAGTGACACACACACACAGTGAGAGTGACACACACACACAGAGTGAGAGTGACACACACACACAGAGTGAGAGTGACACACACACACAGAGTGAGAGTGACACACACACACACAGTGAGAGTGACACACACACACACAGTGAGAGTGACACACACACACACAGTGAGAGTGACACACACACACACAGTGAGAGTGACACACACACACAGAGTGAGAGTGACACACACACACAGAGTGAGAGTGACACACACACACACAGTGAGAGTGACACACACACACACAGTGAGAGTGACACACACACACACAGTGAGAGTGACACACACACACACAGTGAGAGTGACACACACACACAGAGTGAGAGTGACACACACACACACAGTGAGAGTGACACACACACACACACACACACACACACACACAGTGAGAGTGACACACACACACACACACACACACACACACAGTGAGAGTGACACACACACACACACACACACACACACACACACACACACAGTGAGAGTGACACACACACACACACACACACACACAGTGAGAGTGACACACACACACACAGTGAGAGTGACACACACACACACAGTGAGAGTGACACACACACACACACACAGTGAGAGTGACACACACACAGTGAGAGTGACACACACACACAGAGTGAGAGTGACACACACACACACACACACAGTGAGAGTGACAGAAACACACACACACAGTGAGAGTGACACACACACACACAGTGAGAGTGACACACACACACACACACACACAGTGAGAGTGACACACACACACACACACACACAGTGAGAGTGACACACACACACACACACACAGTGAGAGTGACACACACACACACACACACACAGTGAGAGTGACACACACACACACACACACACACACACAGTGAGAGTGACACACACACACACAGTGAGAGTGACACACACACACACACACACACACACACAGTGAGAGTGACACACACACACACACACACAGTGAGAGTGACACACACACACACACACACAGTGAGAGTGACACACACACACACACAGTGAGAGTGACACACACACACACACAGTGAGAGTGACACACACACACACACAGTGAGAGTGACACACACACACACACACACACACAGTGAGAGTGACACACACACACACACACAGTGAGAGTGACACACACACACACACACAGTGAGAGTGACACACACACACACACACACACAGTGAGAGTGACACACACACACACACACAGTGAGAGTGACACACACACACACACAGTGAGAGTGACACACACACACACACAGTGAGAGTGACACACACACACACACACAGTGAGAGTGACACACACACACACACACACAGTGAGAGTGACACACACACACACACACACACAGTGAGAGTGACACACACACACACACAGTGAGAGTGACACACACACACACACACACAGTGAGAGTGACACACACACACACACACACACAGTGAGAGTGACACACACACACACACACAGTGAGAGTGACACACACACACACACACACACACACACAGTGAGAGTGACACACACACACACACACAGTGAGAGTGACACACACACACACACACAGTGAGAGTGACACACACACACACACACACAGTGAGAGTGACACACACACACACACACACACAGTGAGAGTGACACACACACACACACACAGTGAGAGTGACACACACACACACACAGTGAGAGTGACACACACACACACACACAGTGAGAGTGACACACACACACACACACACACACAGTGAGAGTGACACACACACACACACACAGCACAAATACTGATGGCTGTGTGAAAATATGCAACGCTGCATGTCGACACGCGTCACCATATCTCTCACTGCTGTTGCTGTGGCAACGGGGGAGCTGTGACATCACAAGAAATGAGCACACACATACACACACACACACACATCACACACGAGTGAGAAACACAGGACACGTGTGTTTATATCATTATTAATATTCCTCCATGTCATTAAATCATTAGCTCTGGGTGTTTAGCGTACTCTAACACTCACTAATGTCTGCATTATTAGCCAACGCTAACATCAACTAGTACAACAGGAACACAACGCTAACCAACACTGATTTACATACAGCATTAACCTGCATGCTAACAACTATATCTCACTATTTAAACACACACACACACACACACACAGTATGTTAGAGCCAGTGTGTGTAACTGAAAAGCCCTGAGGCCCAATCTGTTCCTCACTGAACTACATCAGTGTGTGTGTGTGTGTGTGTGTGTGTGTGTGTGTGTGTGTGTGTGTGTAAAGAGAGAGAGAGAGTCAGAGAGAAAGTGTGTGTGTGTGTGTTGGACGCTGAGGCCAGTGGGAGACATGCACAAAGTCCATCACTCTCTCTCTGTCTGTCTCACACACACACACACACACACACACATATTCTCTCTCTCTCTCTTTCTTCCCCTTTCTTTCTTTATTCTCTCTTTCTCTTATTTTCCCACTGTCCCATTTCTATCTCTCTCTTGTTCTCCATTCCTTTATGCCTCTTTTATTCTATCCATATTTTTATTTCTCTCCTCTACCCAGTACACGACACTAATAAACACAAGAACACCTGCAAATAAAACACAAGATGAGAATAAAATAATCTTTTTCCTTCTCTTGTCTCTTGTTTTGATCTACCTCACAACGCTCTCTCTATCCCTCTCCCTCTCTCTCTCTCTCTCTCAGGTGTGACAGGAAGTCAGTGCTCTACAGCGATACACACTTAACAGGTGATATTCCCATATTCATATTCAAATCATATGCAAATCAGATGCAAATAGGATAAAGGTGTTTTTTTTATCAGAGACTGAAGTTATCTCTAATTATAAAACACAAGAAAGAAAATCGAGGAATGAATGATGGAACACACACACACACACACACACACACACACACAGACACACACACAGACAGAGAGAGACAGACAGAAACAGAGAGAGAGATTTGTAGCAGCATCCTCGGGCGCTGAATAATTTACATCAGTCGAGGGAAAAGAGCAACACAGAAAACACCGAGAGTGTTTGAAGGCAAACACACACACACACACACACACACACACACACACTCACACACACACACACACACACACACACTCACACACACACACACACACACTCTCACACACACACACACACACACACTCACACACACACACCAAAAGCATTTCCCATCCTCCACTTTACTTCTCTGAAGCCCAACAGAAAGGTAGACAAAGGGAGCAGTGTTCTTCTCTTTCCTTTAGATTTATTTGTTTGTTTATTTATTTATGAATTAACTGTTTTGTTTGTTTACATGAAATGGAACCTAAAAAAAGTTATAGAATTTTCCCTTGACGTACATAGAAGAAACCTCACTCACTTCATTCCAACTCATATTGATGATGTCACAACACACATCACATCCAACCAATCAGCAGCTCCCATTTAACACTCACACACATACACACACACACACACACCCTCAGATACACAGACACACATACAGTCACACACACACACACATACACACACACACCCTCAGATACACAGACACACATACAGTCACACAGACACACACACACACCCTCAGAAACACAGACACACATACAGTCACACACACACACACACACATACACACACACACCCTCAGATACACAGACACACATACAGTCACACAGACACACACACACACCCTCAGAAACACAGACA
>NC_080731.1:780740-805740 GCF_019097595.1 Hemibagrus wyckioides
CAGACACACACACACACACACCCTCAGATACACACATACACACACACACACCCTCAGATACACAGACACACACACACACCCTCAGATACACAGACACACATACACACACACACCCTCAGATACACATACACACACACACACACACACCCTCAGATACACAGACACACACCCTCAGATACACAGACACACACACACACACACCCTCAGATACACAGACACACACACACACACACCCTCAGATACACAGACACACACACACACACACCCTCAGATACACAGACACACACACACACACACACACCCTCAGATACACAGACACACACACACACACCCTCAGATACACACACACACACACACCCTCAGATACACACACACACACACACCCTCAGATACACACACACACACACACCCTCAGATACACACACACACACCCTCAGATACACACACACACACACACCCTCAGATACACACACACACACACACACCCTCAGATACACACACACACACACACACACACACCCTCAGATACACAGATTATATTTATTTCTTGTTTATTTCTTTCTCTTCATTCATCCCCCTGTTTTGTCCATACATTCCTTTCATCTCTCTGTTCTTCTTACTTTTTCTTTCATTTTGGTCCAGTCTCACACAATCACTAACACTGCAATAAAAAGTATTATCACCTCACCTGTCTCTCTCCCTCTCTCTGTCTTTCTTTCTCTCTCCCCTTAAAAACAATCCCTAACACTGCAGTAAAATTACCTCATGTCTCTCTCTCTCTCTCTCTCTCTCTCTCTCTCTCTCTCTCTATCTCTGTTTGTTGTTCTTTCTCTATGTCCAGCTCCTTCACTGAGGAGGAAATATTTGTTTTGGATGGAGTGATGAAGATGATGATGATGAAGATGTTTAATAGACTGCAGATTAAAATCCTCCACACGCTCCTTGTTGTGAACATTAACCTGAAAGGACCTGGGCTTGTGTTTTACTCCAGTTTTTAATCAAATGAACTTTTCCTGTCCTTCTTCATCATTATTCTGTTATAAATCTTCCCAATGCAGAGAGGAGAAAGTTTTCTACACTGCAGTGTAATATTCACATCAACACACAGTCTGACACACAACCGCATCATCACTCATCTGCTCTCTGATTGGAGGACGGATCAAAGCAGCAGCCAATCACTGCGCCCCGGTAACCTTTTGACCAATCAGACAGCAGATGATCATCAACATGATAGAAATGCAGCTGCTTTTGAGCTTTAAGGAGGAAAATCTCGTCTCTTTAAGAGTTTATTTATAAAATCTATAACAAAATATTAGAAAGTAAATGGTCTGAAAAGAAATATTACTTTTATACAGTACATAACTTTAAATAAATAGCTTTAAAATACTAATTCATTTCAAAGCTAGTATAGCTACCAGGCTACCTCCCCTCAGATTTCTGTTAGCCTTTTAGCTAGCTAGCTTCATGAGCTAATTCCACAGAATCAAACATAACGTTAGCAATCCAGTCACAAAAACAACGTCATCTAAAAAAATCTTGTATTAAACACACACTCTTAAATCGAACAGTTTTTCTGAGGTAATTCTATTCACTACCTTTTCCTCACACATTCACTCTTTCCTTTTATTTCTTCCTTTTTTTCCTATTATCTCACACTTTTCCAGTTTTTCTTTTTCTTCTATTTTTCTCCATTTCTTTAATTCTCTTCTCCTCTTTAATTCAGACCCATCTTTATCCCTCTCTTTCTTATTCTTCCTTTTTTCCCCCAGCAGTGACTGTAACAGAAATGTAAAAAACAGAAAGCTTTTCATTTAATAGCGGTTTTAACCTCTGTAGTGTATTATTAGCGTGATTTTAGTCCCTCTGAGTCTTTTCCTCGTGATTAACCAACAAATCTGAGGTAAAAGTTCCGGATGGTTCTGTGTCGTTTCTGCCCTCACTCTAGTCTCTACTCTGTACAGATAAAACACTAGCTAGCTACTGTATATAATATGTAATGTTATATGTAATATGTATGTAACACTGTATATACCTCAGCTAACTTGTTAGCTAACTTTTGAGCAGCGATCTTCGTTCCCGGTTTCCTAGCAACAGTGTTCTCACAAATTTTAACTGTTTAAATGATGAGCTGTAGGATTCCAAATCCGGCGTCCGACAGAACCGCTATTGCTGTGACTGATTAGTAATGGAAACATGAACTGCACTCTGCACCCTACGCTCTGACCCCAACCTCCAAGGATGGGATATGCGAAGAAAGAATTTCACTGTGCTGTAATGTATATGTGACAAAATAAAAAAAAAGGCTAAACTGATGCAAATTCTTAGCTACAGGCTTGCATTAGATATCTAGCATTCCTTTAACACTACTTTTACATGGAGTAAAACTGAAAGATGAATTGTGTGTGTGTGTGTGTACAATGCTAATGACAAAAACTAGCAATAAACACTTTTAACAACATTGTCACCCGATCAGCATCGTGTTCACTCCATCTTGATGAAAATGAACGGTTCATCTGATGTTTGTAAACGTGCCAGCTTGTGTGTGTGTGTGTGTGTGTGTGTACGTGTGCGTCGGCTGGCTGTCTATTACGGCTTTCCCTTGAGTCGCTGCACCATATGGCAGCACATATGCACCATCAATTAAAGCTCCTGTAAAACTGATTGAACACCAGCCAGAGCTGTCTGTCTCTCACCTGTCCTCTCTTTGTGTGTGTGTGTGTGTGTTGGTGGTTTTCAGATCAGAAGGTGGTCTTGCACACGGTAATGTCATGACTTGGCATGTGCCTGTGTGTACAGCTAGCATAACGTGACCTGATGAGACCAGTGGGCGTGTCTTTGAGCCACTATATGAATATTTATAATCTTAAGAATCACCTCAGAAATGTTCAGAGGCTTCCTCATGTTAGCCTTCCCCCAGGATTAGCTTATGTTAACATGCTAGCAAGCATTTATGATCAGATATTCTGTGTGGGTTGCATATGATGCTAAGCTGAGAACTGACATTAGCAGTGAAGATTGGGAACATTATTAAATATGACATGAAAATTCTGTCAAGTTACCTCAGAAAAATCTCCCCAGAGATCGTGTCAGGATTGAGCATGTTAGACTTCTAAGTAGAATTAGCGATAACAATTAACGATAAAAACATATAAAATATTTTCATCTCTAGCTTTGAAATTTCCCCAGAGATCATGTCAGGTTAGATTATGTTAGCTAGCTAGCAAGATTTATAGGTATGACTTCAGCAATTTCCTCAGCAATCCTGTCACATTAGCTCATGTTAGCCATCAAGCTAGCAACTGTTTTAATACCAATGTCTTCCATCCGAAAACCTGCACATATAACTGAAAGAAGGATTTTGTATTATTTTATTGGTTATTTCATTTCTGTGATATTGTTAGTGGTTCTAGCATTAGTTAGTTAGCTAGTTATGTTAATCAGTTTGCTCTTTACTTATTCCTGTTAATAGCTAGGAAGCTAGCAAGTGCAGGTTTGCAAATATTAAAGGTGGAAGGCTGTTTAATGACGTTTACATTTACATGCTAATCAGGAGGAATGGCTAAACATCACAGAGCAATAAACACTTTTAGCTACTTTAGTTTGATATTAGCATGTTTAATTATGATGGAGTTTTTAGGAGCTAGCATTTTAACTTAAGGAACCAGTACATGTTGAGAGAAAAATTAGCACAAAATACATGAAATATGAGAATGTTTGAAATTTCAAAGCGAGAAAAAAAAAAAGACTTTTAAAAACTTCAGACCAAGCTACACGGCTAGCTGTGTGTAAGTAATTAGCATGACTCCACATACAGTTATTGGCATCTACAATCTTTCCTAAAACTTTCCATCAGACAGCAGTGAAAACTCCTCTGTGAATATTTTTGCTGTCAGTGAGGAAATGTATGGAGATTTCTGATTGTAGCGCAAAACTCAGATTTAGCACAATTAGCGCTAGCGCCCTAAAACACAGAGACGTTTCTTTTCCTCTTCCTTCCTTCTGTGAGTGACAAACCAGACACGGTTCTCAAAAAAAAAAAAAAAAGGCTGTAGACGTCTAATCATCGGAGGGATCAAAGCAGAAATCTGACGTTCGCTCGGATTTAGATGTTTTTCAGCATCTCTTTTTGTGCAGACGTTCCGCGAGGACGTTCTAAAGTGACAGAACGCAGCAGGAGAGCGCTGATAAAAAAGCAGAGATGTTTCCAGCTTCTCGGGCTCATTATTTCCTGATGGCAGAAGATTTTCACACACACGTTTCTCCGAGAGTGAGACTAAGACAAGCGTTAAAGAATTGCAATTTTTAAAGCTTTAGAAAATATTCACACGTTCAAAATGTCATAGAAGCGGAAGTGATAAACAAGCTGAACGCAGTAAGCTAATAGCACTAGCAAAAAAAAAAAATCCTCACACTTAAAAATAAATAAATAAATAAATAAATAAACTTGTTGTTTTGGTGTTTCTCTTCAAAAAAAATAAGACGTCTTCTTGATGTGTCTCAGCTTGATTCTGTTTCAGTTTGTTAGCATGAAGAACACACTGGCAGAAACATTTAGCGTGATTTTCAGCTAATCTTCAGTGTAATAATGTTGTTAACATCTGACTCCATCCAGAACTTCTAGTATCCTCCAGCCTGGAGAAATAAACATGTCCAGTGTGCAGAGCGACTGAAGAACCTCTTTCATAAAATCCTGAAAACCTGCCATACAGACGTTTCCCTCATAGCTGCGCTCGCTAGTCACCTCACAGTCAGTAATCCTGTACAGGAATCTCAGGAACCACTGAAGAGCAACATCCTGAAATTGGCCACTTCCTGGGATTTTCAAATTCGGTTTGAAAAATTAGCTGACAGACCAAAAGTGGTTCTGGCACTAAACAGAGTGGTTATACACACACACACACACACACACACACACACACACACTACAGTGGTATTCGACCTTCTGGAGGATTCTTATTTCCTCTAGTGCCTCGTTTATCTAAAAACATATTGAATTCCAGTACAGAAAGAAAAACTTCCTCAAATGAATAGTTCACCAGGAAAAGCTTACGCAGTTAAAATCAAACAGAAGAATTTTTTTTTCATTAAAATACCACAGAATGCTTAACTCCAGACTCCTGCAGAGATGCTAATGATGCTATCAGTAAATAAAACGCTCGTGGCGTTGTTTAGGTTAAAATCTCACGGGCTAGGAGTGACACAAGATTCCTAAAATAAACAGTTCACAATAAAATGCTAATGTTGCTAATGGTGTGTAAAAGCTGGTGTGAATGTGTGATCTCAGGGCCTCCGGGTTCTGCTCCCTCACTCGCAAGGTTCTCAAAATACCCTCATGCGCAAACTAGCATACGTGCTAAAAGTCTCTGATTTAAACTGATTTCCACCAAATGCCATAAACACAGTTTCAGATGTTTCTGACTGATCAGATGGTGCAGACACGAAGACCTGGAAGTCCAGCAGCTCTGAGAACACAGGACACATGGAACAAAGAGCCCTGGGAACACAGGGTTCTGATGATATGGAGCCCTACTACAGACTGTCTGAGGAACATCGAAACTTGATATATCACCCTCAGAGTTTAGGTCCTTCAGCTTGGGATCAGAACCCTGGAAATGTAGAACATTAGAAATCCAAGACAATCAGGAGGACTTCATGGAGGAACATTGAGGATCTCAGAGCATAATGCTGTGTGGGCACATGACCCTACAGAATGAAGGAGAAGTACTTGTTCTAGGAACATAGGACTCTGGAGATCATATGGTGCTCTGAAAACATCAGAAAACAGGAACCTGGAGAACCTGGACTTTAAGAATATTTCAAAACTGGATATTTTGAGCCTGATTATAAAGTCTGGAGAACACAGCACTCTGAAAATAGAGTGCCAAGAATATAGCAGCTTTAGAAAATAAGAAGTGGTGAAGAAAGAGAGTTCCTTGGTGAAGAGAGAGAGAGAGAGAGAGAGAGAGATCCTTGGAATCATAATGCAGTGGAAAAGTAGAGTCCTGAGAACATACAGAACCTGAGACAAAAAGACAAAGAGTTCAGGGTTCTGAGAACGTTGGGCTTCAAGAACGTGGTGTCTTTGGAATATAAAGCACTGAGAAGACCAGAGCCTGCAAACATAGGGCACTAGGACCTTGGGAACACTGGATCCACCGTGTCCTGAAACATAGAAGTACTTAAGAACTTAAGAACCTAGTGCCCTAAGAACCTAGTGTGCACTAAAGTTTAGTGTCCTGAAAACAGAGAAATCACTCAGTTTAGCTTTCAGCTCAGGGGGATAAAATATCTGCAAATATGAGCGGTAAATTCTAATGATGCTAATAAATACTGAAACTTGTGATATTGTAAAAAAAAATCGATAAAGAAATACATAAACATTTCAATTAAAAAGTCGAAGGATGATGAAGTGAAAATGCTGCTGCAGATGACAAGAAGCTAACGCTAATGTGACGGTTCAGAGCTTCCAGTAATTATGCTAATAATCCACGCTAGGTATAGCTGCATGCTAGCATGCTAATAAATGAAAATCTCAGTGATGTGTATGAGACACGAGGTCACGTCACTTCCAGCTCTCGCTCTGAACAAATCGTAAATCGGCGGCTGGCAGAAACGCCGGCTAATCTAATTATATTAGCATGGCTACATCCTGACAGGAAAAACACAATGGTTTCTTTCCTCCTTCTCCTCCTCCTCCCGCTTCTCGCCGACACTGTGTTTTTCTCTCCCTCTATCCTTCCTCTCCAGGAGAGAGATTTCGAGCGTGCACTTCTCAGCTCATCGGAGTGTAAAATTGAACGTTCTTCAGGCAGATGGAGAAATGAAACCTGGCAGGTCTGAAGTGTTAACCTTGAGATTAACCGAGAGAAACACACACACACACACACACACACACACACACACACACACACACACGTCTTCCGCAGTCGCAGCTCATTTCAAGCCTTCTGTGTTAGAAAATCGATTACGTAATCGCTCATAAATCGCAGAGCGTCCGCGCGGAAATGCGCTAGAAAGCAGAAGCCGGGATTAAAAACTCATTTATTTATGTAAATATTTAGCTAAGCTTCACCTTATCACCCTTATTCTGTGAATTTTTTTAATTGCTTTCATTTCATGCCTCAGCTTCATTAAAAAAAATTGAAATTAATTTTTCAACACAGCACCTTGATATTTTTAAAGAAAGAACGTAATCCTGCTTCCGGCAAACGCTGCCAGATTTTTATTTATTTTATTTTTTTAAATCAGCATCGTGTGAAACAACTGAAAGATTTTAGACTTGATTTTACTTCATATCTGTTGTTTGTAAAACACTATAATGCAAAATGGATTCATCAAAACATTAACAAATAAAAAAAAAAAAACTAAATATAAAACCCTTCTTGCTAGCTGCTCGGTACAGTAGCTACTGATGCACATCGTTTATAATCTGTTAGTTTTAAAAGGAGAAAAACGAGAGATTTCATCTGTTTATTACTATTTTAGACATCCTGTTTACATGGAATGCTAAAAAACAATAAACTAACAAGAATAAAGTGAGAGTTATAAAGCTTTAAATCATGCTAGGTTTCAGTTGGAGCGCAGAATTAGCAAAGAGTGACGCCGTATTAGCTGATCTCTTTCTTAAACATCATTCTGTTTAAAGCTAATCTTTCTCTATCCACATCTCTCACGTGACGCTAGCGATATTAAGGCATGTGATTAGCCACAGCAAGGCTAGCTACTCTCGAAAAACACTAAAAACACTTGCCTAATCGCGAGAAATTTTTTAAAAGAATTCTTCATCTTGTTAGCAGGAGATGCTAAGTGCTTGTGTGTTAGAGTGTAATTTAGTTCTGAGGTATTTGCGAACACATCTGAGGTAAACTTTGATGTTCCGGAAGATTCTGTCACGTTTCCACCGCTACATGCTAGCTAAATAAACTCTTTGTCACTAGCTAGATTTTACTTGAAGTCTGAATTTCCCAGTTACCTAGCAACAGTCTTCTCAGGAAACAGAGAGGGTGTTGTGATTGTTTGTGGTGGTTACTGTGGGGGTTTATACTGGTTTTAACTGGTTTATCTCCGGCTCTTCAGGTTAAAGCTGTTCATCAGACCTGTCTGACTTTGTGCTGGTTTGGTTTTTACCAGTTTGTGCTAGTTTGAGCCGGTTTAGCGTAGCATGGCTAGTTTAAGTCTACACATGTGAGGTGACTAGCAGAGCATTTAGCTGTTTTCTTGCCTCAGCTGTGGAGCTTTCTGCTGCACTAAGCTATTCCTCCAGCATGCAGAGAAACAGGAAGGTGAGGGAATGAAAGAAAGAAAAAGGAAAGGAAGGAGGGAGGGAGGGATAGAGCTTGTTTTTCATTCGGTTAGCTTGACAGCGCTGCTGCACACGCACTGACACTGCAGGGAGGGAAATTGCCCCTCTTCATTAGAGCTGACAAATCTTCCAGCTTTTCTTCACCTCACTTCTCTCTCTCTCTCTCTCTCTCTCTCTCTCTCGTCTCTGTTTCTCTCCAGAAGCGCTAACAACAGGGCTAACACTGAATAAAGCTAGCAGTAGGCAGTCAGCATGATGCTAATGCTAACTGACCTCCCTCCATTTTCCCTTTTTCTCTACAGTTTCTCTAGAAGCTCAGGGTTAATGAGGAATAAACGCTAGCTTGAGCTGGAGCCCCAGTTAGCGTGATGTTAATGCTTACATCCTAAAAACTAGCTGAGCTTTCCAACATGGAGCTCTTTTCCCTGTGATATTCACACTTTATGAAAAAAAAAGGGAAGTAGCAGACAACAAGCAGGAGACGAACAATGAATAAAATCTATTAGCATTTTAATGGCTAAAGCGCTACATCATCCAGAACAGATTAACGACACTACACTGAGTAAGCGCTAATAGGCAGCAGTTAGCATGATCGAATTCTAAACACTTACAAGCTATTTATTTATTTATTAGTAAAATGTCCATTGTTTTCTACCATTAATTACTCAGTGTGACAAAGCTAATATAAGTTGAATAGCATGAGAATTTAAAAGTCGCACATCGAAGTGTTGAGGGAGTTTTTGCTAAAAGTCGTTCTTGATACACTCAATCCTCACCACACAGCACTGTACGGTTAATTCCGACACGCTCACAGCGTGAGCATGTTAGCGAAACACAAAACCAGTTTCACTCCAGAATCTGGAAAACTCATTTTTATTATAAATAAAATTTTATTTATTCTCACTAAATACTCTTTACAACGCTTTAGCACTGTATCTGCTTTCGTGTCATTTTACATTTAACACGGCTGCTAATTCAGTCATGCTAGCAGAATGTTAGCAAAACAATTTTTTAAGTAGCAAGATCCATTAACATATGAGGGAAGTAAATTGTGTGAAGAAAATATGCAGATTTTTAAAAATTTTATTCACTAATTGGCTAATTGCTAGCATTAACAAAAAAAGCTAGCTCTTTAACACTTCCTGCTAATTCTGTACAAATCTGCAAAGATTGTTAGCAAAACAAACATTAGCATATCTCAGGTGGATTTACTTTTACTTTTAATTTCAGTCAGAGAATCTGATTACAGAATGTTAGCAAAACAAACTAGTGTAGTTAGCATGATTGGGTGAGTGTGATGTTTTTAAATCTTCTTTATATTCTCAGATATTCTCCTTTATTACAAATTAAAGACTTAAACACGCTAGCACTTTAGTAGCATATCTGGCTAATAGTTTTTTAAGGAGGGCCTAGCGGAGTGCTGCCGCATGTTTTTAACAGAATGGGATGTTTTCCTTAGCGTTAGCATGGTATCCGCTTAGCGCTGCTTCTGCGTGTTATTAGAGAATAACAGAAAGACAAAAGAGCGGCGTTTTTCCCCAAGCTAGCGGCTAAGCGCAGGCCCCGGTGCTGCATTAAGAGTGCCGCAGTGGAATTTTCTCCACGAAAGATTAGTCAGGTTAAAAATGCGCGCTGGTGTGCTGGGATCGCCGGCCCCCTCTGGGCTCACACGCTATCATCTACAGCAAAATGACTTCGGTAATGAAGAAGTCAGGCCCATAAATTCTCCCCTCCCGCCTCAACAGCTAGTAAAAATTCCCTTTAAAAAATTCATAGCGCAATTTCGCTCAAATCCCTCCTAGCGAGCACAATTATGGAACTTTCATCTCAATTGATTTATGTGGAGGGGGCCGGCGTGGGGGCAGGAGGGGGCGGGGCTGGGGCCGGGGCCCAACACTAAATCATTGTTTTTAAGGAGAACGAGTGCGATTAAACAGCAGCAAAGACTGCCTCAGACTTTACACATGAGTGTGTGTGTGTGTGTGTGTGTGTGTGTGTGATTAATAACACTAATTGAATTATGCAGTGTTCCTCCGTGTCCTGAGATTCAGGGTCATAATCACTCATAACGGCTCGCTTCAGTGGAGCTCGACATTCACAAATCAAATCCAGCGGCCGAGACCATTATAATGAAGACACGAAAAAATAAAAGAGTGAGAGTGAAGAGAGAGAGAGAGACAGAGATAGGAAAGGAGATAGGTGGGAAAGGAAAAAGAGAGATAAGGAGAGAGAAAAGGAAGGAGAGAGAGAGAGGAAGGAGAGAGAGAGAGGAAGGAGAGAGAGAGAGAGAGATGCTCCACTTCCACACATTCGGCAAAAAAAGACCTGAAAAGAAACAAATAAAGGAATAAAGATGACGGATGATGTGAAATTAGCAGAAAAGCAGCTCCGTCCTCCATCATCGGCTCGCTCCGTGTCTCGCGTCGTGTTTCATTTAGCTCCAAATATTTCCTCAGTGTGAAAAGAGATTTATCATAAACGGCAGCCGCATTTACAGAAACACAGGAACACATTACGGAGGCGACGTCTTCACTGGTGCTTCAGAGAGAAAGAAAAAAAAACACAACAAAAAACAAGTGCACATCTGGCTGAAGTGGAAGTTAATTTGATTAAACTTCCTGCTGTAATTGGCTCGGTTTCCTGCCCGGCGAACACGCAGTCGGCGACGTGGCACTGAGAACTCAATCAAGCTGCGTTACGTTTCTATCTGATAAAAACGTAATTGATTGGAAAGCAGACAGGATGTGTGAGGAGACGAGTGCAGGGTCTCAGCGGGGAAGAGAACGGGCCTACAGGGAGCTCATTAAACCTCCGAATCACTCAGAATTAACGAGCTGACACTCAGGAACAGCCACACAGCACATCACATCTGTATCTACATCACCTGCACATCTGTATCTACATCACATCTGTACAGTATCTACATCACATGCACATCTGTATCTACATCACCTCCACATCTGTATCTACATCACATCTATATCTGCATCATATCACATCTGTATCTACATCACATCTATATCTACATCATATCACATCTGTATCTACATCACATCTGTACAGTATCTACATCACCTCCACATCTGTATCTACATCACATCTGTATTAATATCACACCCACAAATGTATATATACAGCTCTGGAAAAAATAAGAGAGCACTGCCCAGTCTCCAGATGTGAACCCTATTGAAAACCTCTGGAATGTCATCAAGAGGAAGATGGATGATCACAAACCATCAAGTAAAACTGAGCTGTTTGCTTTTTTGTAAAAAGAGTGGTATAAAGTTCCCCAACAGCAATGTGAGAAACTGGTGGAGATCATTGAGCCAGAACAAATGCAGATCGGGGTTATTCCACCAAATACTGATCTCTTAATGTTATTTATCAGAAAAAATGAAACAAATTATTATGAAACAAGTTATTTTAATTCACAAAAAATGAAACAAAACTCTTCATCTGACCAATACATGAACCTGGAAGAAAAAAACAGAAGAAACTCATTATTTTGCAGTGGGCTCTTATTTTTTCCAGAGCTGTATATCACATCTGTATCTACATCACCTGCACATCTGTATCTGTATTATATGCAACATTTGTATATTTGTGTTCCCCACACCTCCAGGTCAGAGCGGTTCTTTGATGATTCTCAGTAACATGTCCAGCAGCTTGGTGTTTGTGTATCTACTGGACAGTAAGAGAGAGAATGAAGAGGAGGCTGCAGAGGGAAGGTCTGTTTATAGCTGCTATAACGAGTCAGTCCTCAATATTAAATGTATCTATAAATGGATAAAAAACGATGATGTGTCATTCTCTCCATCACTGAAAAGTTTTTTGTCTGGACCGTTGCATGTGTTTATGCTAGTTAGCTAAGATGAAGCTTTAAGATGGTCAGGTGTCAGGTTTCTGCTCTGGACTGTGTGTGTGTGTGTGTGTGCTGTTAGTTTCTAAAAGAAGCACGTTCACTTTTAAACCTCAGGTCTCACACGGTGCAATGTGATCTCGCCTTCCCTCCGGAGGACGCTTCTCATTTCCTGGCTGCCTCTGACCGCAGTGCCCTGGAGCTTTAGCGCTGTCGCTGACTCGCTAACGGCTAACGCAGCCTCGGCGGAGGAGATAAAGACGTCACGAGTCAGGAGAGAGCGACTCACACAACCCCGGAGGATTTAATCTCCCTCTGTCCTTCTCCAGGGACCCCTCACGCTCTCTTTCCATCCTTCCCTCAGATGACTCTCACTCTCTTTCTCTCTCTCTCTCTCTCTCTCTCTCTCTCTCTCTCTCTGGAGATATTTGATCCCGTGAGTTCCCAGCACGCGCTGATCGTCCACGGCCTCAATGAAACAGGAGCAGGATTTAAAAAAAACTGACAGAAAGAAAAACGAGGGCAGAGAAACTGCAGGTAGCAGAGAGTGACAGAGATTCCCTCTGGAGCTTTGGCCTCAATTCAGCAAGCCACCAGGGCAGAATCACACACACACACACACACACACACACACACACGGCTGGTGCACTACAAATACTTGGTATAACCAAATAAGCAAAGAAAAGAGAAATAAACGTGGAACCTTTTACCTCTGGATAAATAACATTAACTTAGTTTATACAAAAACAGTCTGTCCCATCTCTCTCTCTCTCTCTTTCACACACACACACATTACACTACACTGACCGCACTGGATGCACGTTCGTCTGATCAGTCGTTAAATTAATGAAAATGGAACAGAAATGTTTTTCATTTTCAGTGTGAAGAAAAACACAGCAGCATTCTCATCATCAACACCAAACACAGAGCATGAGCTCAGCACCACCAACACCAACACCACCACCACCAGACACGAAGCTGAGCTGGAGGAGAGAGGAGGAGCAGCAAGTGGAGAGAGACTGCTGTGAGATGGAGGGAGGGAGGGAGGGAGGGAAATGGTTAAAAAGATCTCCGGCTGTGACCCAAACGCCAGAAAACCACAAGACCTGTTGAGCGTCAGATCAGTCATGAGACACTCAGGCAGCCAGAGCATGATGAGCTTCTGCAAATTACACAAATTACAAGGAGATACGACCCCAAAGCCACTAACGCTTTAATCAGCAGCCACATGGTAGAACTTTCTCAAGCAAACAAGCACTTTATAGAAGAAAAACATCTCCTGAATCTGTGACTGCTTCAAACATGTGGAGGAGAAGCTACAGGCTGGAGAAGCACCTTCTCATCATCTCACTGTCTCATCATATCATCTCACTGTCTTACCATCTCATCATCTCACTGTCTGTCTCACCATCCCTCCGTCTCATCTCACTGTCTCATCATCTTACTGTCTCATCCTCTCATCCTTTCACCGTCTCAGATTCTCACCGTCTCATCACCTCGGCTCGTCTCTTTAGATCTGACACCAGAGCTGCAGTGTTATTGATTTTAAGTCCCCGAGCGCTCGTCCCTTCACCTCACTGATGATCGATATAAACAGTGGTGATGGAAGCGGAGTGATGTTGAGGATTTCCTCCTGACGGCAGCTATAGAGCAGTGATGGAGTAGTGATGGAGCAGTCACATGCTGAGATAACCCTGAGCACTGCAGAAATCTCTTCCAGATTCATCTGGTTTCTTCAGTATTAAACAAACCACAACAGAGTTCCTGGAGAAGTTCACAAGTTCTGCTGCTTTGGTGTAAAACACAGTTCTGTAGCTCCAACACTAATTTCATACAATCCTACAAGTTCCTGGTCTACAGAGAAGTCTCAGCTCATGAGAGTCATCATGTAGAAGTTCATTTTATTTCATTTCATTGCATGTTCTCTTTTTCTGCGCTAAGTGTCCTGTTTTTTGTGTTGTTTTGTGCACTGTCTTGTCTTTGCTCTGTTTGCACCTAGTTCCACACTTAGCACTGTGGCTAAGACAAACTTCTGTCCTAGCTCTGTGGGGTTGTTTTTGTCTTTAAATTTTGTTGTATGTTTCTGTAGCACCAGGTCCTGTACTGCGTCAGCTATATGTGGTTGAAATGACAATAAAAGGTTCTTGAATGAATCTTGAAGTTCATGAGATGTTTCCTGCAGTGGAAATGTGCTGCAATGATCTGCTTTTCTCAAACTCCTGCATTCCAGAACCTAGAAATGAAAAAGTTTTACTAGTGGAAATGCATCTTAATTCCTAGATTCCTAGAATAATCATGACGGTTTCTTGGAGTGGACCTGCACCCAAAGTGGATTACCTGATGAATGTAAAGATGTGTATGTGGATTTTCTATATTCCTGTAAAGGTGCTTTACAAAAACGTTCCACAGTTCCTAAAGAAGGTTCTGAATTGCTAAAAAATGGTGTCCCCCAAAAGGTTCCAGTGTTCCTCAAAAGGTTCCTGTTGTGAGTACTGAACCTTTACCCTGTCAGCATAAACAACTTAGCAGCTAGGTGTTAGCTAGCTACATGGCTATCGATCGGTTCAGAAAATGCAGGAAGTCCTTTGTTCTTTTGGTGTCCGTGTTTCCTTGTTGCCTAGCAACAGCGTTCTCTCCATGTCACGTACTTAAACAGTGAGAGATTTGTGTGATTTGTTCATCAAAGACATCAGCTATGATGTGAGGACAGATTCATGCAGCAGGATGGTGTGTAACTGTGCTGTAACACACACACACACACACACACACACTTTCTTTTCTTTTGTTTCTCTCAGATCAGAACATGACCTGAACATCAGCTCTTTGTTTTCAGCCCCAGACCTAAAGGGTTTCATGTCAGAGAGGTGTTTTCTGATTGTTCTCTAAATCTGCAGAAGGTGAAGGGGTGTGTGTGTGTGTGTGTGTGTGTGTATGTGTGTGTGTGGTGTGAGGCTCACGCCCTCACTCAGCACACAGGAAGTGATGAAGTGATTCATGCTGCGGTGGAGTCTTTACGAAACCCAGACGTGTTCACAAAATGTGGCGTTGAGTCAGAACTGAAGCGATCACATCACACACCTGAAACCAAAATCTCACCAGAAACACACACACACACACTCTCACACATACACACACACACTCTCAAACACACACTCTCTCTCTCACACACACACTCTCACACACACACACACTCTCACACATACACACACACTCACACACACCCTCTCTCACACACACACACACACACGAGAGCTTTATTGATTGTGAAGGTGTGAACAGGAGCAGGTTTCGGCTCGGTGCGGTTTTTACGCCTTCTCACAGATGCACAACACACAGTTTCACACCTCGACACTTCTGGGATACAAAAGACACAAACAGAACGGACGACTACCTCCACAACTCCAGCAGAAAAAAAATTGCTTCCTCTCTTTCTGGATCCTGCACACTGAACATCTCTTACAGCTGCCTTTCATAGCTGGATGAAGGAACCTGCAGCAGTGAGATCTGACTCCAGGGAGAACCTTCAGGAGCCTCGGAACCTTTCATTTCCAGCAAATCCTGGAAGAACACATCATCTACCAGGGTAAAATTGCCATCACTGCTAAACAGGCTTTCATTTAATAGCACAGGCTCCACCCACTTTACTAAAAGAACCAGTGTATAAAACAGCACCTGATCCAGCACGTCTGTCCATCTTGTACAGTACAGGACAGACCCCAGCGTGAGGTTTTAGTTTTGAATGAAATTTCTCTGTCCAGTTTATTATTCAGAAGAACACAGTGAGATCCCAGCACTCTGTAGCTCCGCCCACTGCTTTTTAAAAAGAAAACCTTCAGCTTGATGTGTCACACTAGAAGGTGAGGACCGTCGTTTATACACACACCAGGGGAAGGGAGCTATTTCTCTTAACTCCACCCTTTGTATTTTGTGGGCATGGCCAACATCCATGCTTTCAGAAGGATGTCAGGTGTCCTGTAGAGGCGAGCGAGACGTGAGTGAGAAGCATCATTGTTCTGTCTCGGTCAGACTGAGAAAGGGGGCGTGGCCAGACAACAGAACATACAGGAAGCTTTTTAAGAGTCGGCTGTAGCTGCTAGTTGCTAGCTTCAAAACTTTAAAAGAAGCAGGCAGCTCTGACGTCACGACCGTACAAAGATGTTCTAAAATGTAAATAATAAAGGCCACGTGTTCTCCCCCGCCGCTCGCGCAGGAACACAGCGCTGATTAGTGATTACACACCACTTCCTGTGTGTATAATTACTGCTGAGAAAGTTCTGGACCAGGTTTAAAATCAGAAGTGTAAATAAGATCAGGATTGTTTATCCTCACGCTGATGAGGAGCAGAAACACCGAGAAATTAATATTACAGTCGCAGAGAAAACTCTGGAACAGTGAGGAGGAGAGCGAGAGTTCCTGAGCTGAACAACTGTGTGTGTGTGTGTGTGATTATAGGTGTGTCTGAGTGAGGAAGAGCCGTGTGTGTGTGATATAATTGCACCCTCAGTTTCAGCAGCGCGGTGGGACACGCATCAACTTGAAATTTCGTAATTACAGTAATCACGCGCTCAGCCGAACGCTCAGCTGCTAATGCTCCCCTCACACGCCTAAACACACGGTGCCACTCCACAGCCCGCACGCCAAAAACACCAAGGCCGCAATTTCGGCGCGCGGTGAAGCTAACGAGCGCTAATGCTACATTGTCCGCCAGGAGAAGATTACAAATTGTCACTGTCGCTAGCACGACGTGAGTTAGTGAGCGGAGCGGTGGGGTTTAGCTTTCACACGTGGGAGTTTGTCACATAGCTCATCTTTCAGCAGTTTAGTGGATTAGCACCAGATGATGGAGGTACAGTCTGCTGCCCAAAGTATTAAAGAAGATGATGATGATGATGAAGCCTGTTTCACTGCCCACAGTACAGTACAGCACAGAACCTGTACCAGTCCAGCCATCACTGCCCTCTACACACACACACACAAACATTTATATAATTTAAATTATTAATCTTACAAATACAGTACGAACAAAACCCCACAGATTCATGTTGCTACTGTGTTCTGATAAAGAGAGGATGGGGCGGAGTTACTGTAGAGGGCGGGGCTAGGGTTCATATCTGTACTTAAGATTCATAGGAAACTAAAAATAAAGTTTTACTTCCTTTAAACTCATTTCAGGAGTGGGTGGAGCTTAGAGCAGGATGTACACCAGGTACAGTCTTCTGAGTCTAAGCCACGCCCACTCCCGGACCATCTGAAATATTTAATCAGCAGATTTATAACAAAAAATTTAAATTAGAAATACTAAATAATTATTACATCTGTTTTTAGATTCTTACTTTAATGTGTCACTTAATAAATCCTAAAAATCACTTACATTTATTTATTATTGATTTCTCTTATTATTTATTTTACATTTTTATTAAATCAGTAGCATAAGGTTCTCTTAAACCAGAACCTTCACTACCTACAGAGCCTTCATCTAAACACACTGTACACACACACACACACACACACACACACACTGTACACACACTGCACACACACACTACACACACAGACACACACACACTGTACACACTGCGCACACACACACTGTGCACACACTGTACACACACAGACACACACACAGTACACACACTGTACACTGTACACAGTTATGTGAGCAGCAGTGTGTTGAGGTGTTGGGGTGTGTAACAGCAGCAGTGTGTTGAGGTGTTGGGGTGTGTAACAGCAGCAGCAGTGTGTTGAGGTGTTGGGGTGTGTAACAGCAGCAGTGTGTTGAGGTGTTAGGGTGTGTAACAGCAGCAGCAGTGTGTTGAGGTGTTGGGGTGTGTAACAGCAGCAGCAGTGTGTTGAGGTGTTGGGGTGTGTAACAGCAGCAGCAGTGTGTTGAGGTGTTGGGGTGTGTAACAGCAGCAGTGTGTTGAGGTGTTGGGGTGTGTAACAGCAGCAGTGTGTTGAGGTGTTGGGGTGTGTAACAGCAGCAGTGTGTTGAGGTGTTGGGGTGTGTAACAGCAGCAGCAGTGTGTTGAGGTGTGTAACAGCAGCAGTGTGTTGAGGTGTTAGGGTGTGTAACAGCAGCAGCAGTGTGTTGAGGTGTTGGGGTGTGTAACAGCAGCAGTGTGTTGAGGTGTGTAACAGCAGCAGTGTGTTGAGGTGTTGGGGTGTGTAACAGCAGCAGTGTGTTGAGGTGTTGGGGTGTGTAACAGCAGCAGTGTGTTGAGGTGTTGGGGTGTGTAACAGCAGCAGCAGTGTGTTGAGGTGTTGGGGTGTGTAACAGCAGCAGTGTGTTGAGGTGTTGGGGTGTGTAACAGCAGCAGTGTGTTGAGGTGTTGGGGTGTGTAACAGCAGCAGTGTGTTGAGGTGTTGGGGTGTGTAACAGCAGCAGTGTGTTGAGGTGTTAGGGTGTGTAACAGCAGCAGCAGTGTGTTGAGGTGTTGGGGTGTGTAACAGCAGCAGTGTGTTGAGGTGCTGGGGTGTGTAACAGCAGCAGTGTGTTGAGGTGTTGGGGTGTGTAACAGCAGCAGCAGTGTGTTGAGGTGTTGGGGTGTGTAACAGCAGCAGTGTGTTGAGGTGTTAGGGTGTGTAACAGCAGCAGCAGTGTGTTGAGGTGTTGGGGTGTGTAACAGCAGCAGTGTGTTGAGGTGCTGGGGTGTGTAACAGCAGCAGTGTGTTGAGGTGTTGGGGTGTGTAACAGCAGCAGCAGTGTGTTGAGGTGTTGGGGTGTGTAACAGCAGCAGTGTGTTGAGGTGTTGGGGTGTGTAACAGCAGCAGTGTGTTGAGGTGCTGGGGTGTGTAACAGCAGCAGTGTGTTGAGGTGCTGGGGTTCCTCAGCAGTAGAAGCTGTGGAGATTGATGAGGTTGGAGATGCAGGCTGATGAGGCGCTTCAGTCCTTTACTCACCTTCCTTTGTCTTAATGACGGACTAAATTAATTTCCCTCCATAACGCCGCTGAGCCGTGACCGAGTCCAGGCCTCCATTAGCCCATGACCCCCCCCCACACCACACACACACACACACACACACACCATACACACACACACACACACACACACCATACACACACACACACCATACACACACACACACACACATTAATACAACACCATACACACACACACACACATTAATACAACACCATACACACACACACATTAATACAACACCATACACACACACACATTAATACAACACCATACACACACACACACACACACACACACACACACCATACACACACACACACACACACACACCATACACACACACACACCACACACACACACCATACACACACACCATACACACACACTACACACACACCATACACACTACACACACACACTACACACACACACACCATACACACCACACACTCCACACATACCATACACACCGCACACACCACACACACACTGCACACACACACACCATACACACTACACACACACACCATACACACTGCACACACCATACACACTGCACAAACACCACACACACCATACACACTGCACACACACACACACACACACTGCACACACACACACCATACACACTACACAAGCACCACACACACACTACACAAACACAACACACACACTACACAAACTCCACACACACACACCATACACACTGCAGTACACAAACACCACACACTACCCAAATACCACACACACACAATTACTATACACACTGCACACACGTACACACACTACATACACACACTCACTGCACAAGCACATACTGCACGTACACACTGGACAAACACTACACACACACACACTACACAAACACTACACACACACTACACATACACACCACAAACACTAGACACTACACCATACACTATACACACACATGCTAAATAATTACTATACACACTGCACGCACATACACACACACTCATTGCACAAGCACATACTACACATACACACTGCACAAACACTACACACACACACACAACACAAACACCAGACACTACACCACACACCACACACACTATACACCTTGCACACACACACACACACACTAAACAATTACTATACACACTGCACACACACACACACTACACAAACACACTAAACAATTACTATACACACTGCACACACACACTACACAAACACACTAAACAATTACTATACACACTGCACACACACACACTACACAAACACACTAAACAATTACTATACACACTGCACACACACACTACACAAACACACTAAACAATTACTATACACACTGCACACACACACACTACACAAACACACTAAACAATTACTATACACACTGCACACACACACTACACAAACACACTAAACAATTACTATACACACTGCACACACACACACACTACACAAACACACTAAACAATTACTATACACACTGCACACACACACACACTACACAAACACACTAAACAATTACTATACACACTGCACACACACACACACACACACACTACACAAACACACTAAACAATTACTATACACACTGCACACACACACACACGCTAAACAATTACTATACACACTGCACACACACACACACTACACAAACACACTAAACAATTACTATACACACTGCACACACACACACTACACAAACACACTAAACAATTACTATACACACTGCATACACACACACTACACAGACACACTAAACAATCACTATACACACTGCACACACACACACTACACAAACACGCTAAACAATTACTATACACACTGCACACACACACTACACAAACACACTAAACAATTACTATACACACTGCACACACACACACTACACAAACACACTAAACAATTACTATACACACTGCATACACACACACTACACAGACACACTAAACAATTACTATACACACTGCACACACACACACACACTACACAAACACGCTAAACAATTACTATACACACTGCACACACACACACACACACTAAACAATTACTATACACACTGCACACACACACACACACTACACAAACACAACAATTACTATACACACTGCACACACACACACACACGCTAAACAATTACTATACACACTGCACACACACACACACTACACAAACACACTAAACAATTACTATACACACTGCACACACACACACTACACAAACACACTAAACAATTACTATACACACTGCACACACACACACACTACACAAACACACAACAATTACTATACACACTGCACACACACACACACACACACTACACAAACAAAATACACACTGCACACACACACACACACTACACAAACACACTAAACAATTACTATACACACTGCACACACACACACTACACAAACACACTAAACAATTACTATACACACTGCACACACACACACACACACACACTACACAAACAAAATACACACTGCACACACACACACACACACTACACAAACACACTAAACAATTACTATACACACTGCACACACACACACACTACACAAACAAAATACACACTGCACACACACACACACTACACAAACACGCTAAACAATTACTATACACACTGCACACACACACACACACACACTACACAAACAAAATACACACTGCACACACACACACACTACACAAACACACTAAACAATTACTATACACACTGCACACACACACACACTACACAAACACACTAATCAATTACTATACACACTGCGCACACACACACACTACACAAACACACTAAACAATTACTATACACACTGCACACACACACTACACAAACACACTAAACAATTACTATACACACTGCACACAAACACACACGCTAAACAATTACTATACACACTGCACACACACACACACTACACAAACACACTAATCAATTACTATACACACTGCGCACACACACACACTACACAAACACACTAAACAATTACTATACACACTGCACACAAACACACACGCTAAACAATTACTATACACACTGCACACACACACACTACACAAACACACTAAACAATTACTATACACACTGCACACACACACACACACTACACAAACACACTAAACAATTACTATACACACTGCACACACACACACACACACACACACACTACACACACACGCTAAACAATTACTATACACACTACACACACACACTACACAAACACACTAAACAATTACTATACACACTGCACACACACACACACACTACACAAACACACTAAACAATTACTATACACACTGCACACACACACACACTACACAAACACACTAAACAATTACTATACACACTGCACACACACACACACACACACACACTACACAAACACACTAAACAATTACTATACACACTGCACACACACACACACACACACACACACACACACTACACAAACACACTAAACAATTACTATACACACTGCACACACACACACACACACACTACACAAACACACTAAACAATTACTATACACACTGCACACACACACACACACACACTACACAAACACACTAAACAATTACTATACACACTGCACACACACACACACACACACTACACAAACACACTAAACAATTACTATACACACTACACACACACACACACTACACAAACACACTAAACAATTACTATACACACTGCACACACACACACACACACTACACAAACACACTAAACAATTACTATACACACTACACACACACACACACTACACAAACACACTAAACAATTACTATACACACTGCACACACACACACACACACTACACAAACAAAATACACACTGCACACACACACACACTACACAAACACACTAAACAATTACTATACACACTGCACACACACACACACACACTACACAAACACACTAAACAATTACTATACACACTACACACACACACACACTACACAAACACACTAAACAATTACTATACACACTGCACACACACACACACACACACACACTACACAAACACACTAAACAATTACTATACACACTGCACACACACACACACACACACACTACACAAACACACTAAACAATTACTATACACACTGCACACACACACACACACACACACTACACAAACACACTAAACAATTACTATACACACTGCACACACACACACACACACACTACACAAACACACTAAACAATTACTATACACACTGCACACACACACACACACTACACAAACACACTAAACAATTACTATACACACTGCACACACACACACACACACTACACAAACACACTAAACAATTACTATACACACTGCACACACACACACACAAACAAAATACACACTGCACACACACTACATGCACACACACACACACTCACTGCACAAGCACATACTACACATACACACTGCACAAACACTACACACACACCACAAACACTACACCACACACACAAACTACACTCACACTATACACCTTGCACGCACACACACACTAACACTACACACACACTGCACAAACACCACTCACTCAATACACAAACACCAAACACACTGCACAAACACAACTCACATACAAACACCACACATGACACATTGCAGAACCCCCCCCCCTTCCCTCGAGGAGGTGATGGAGTCAGATGGATTTGGGGGGTGGGGGGGTTGAGAGGCGCGGGGCGCAAACACGCTGCTTATGTCAACACAAAACAGGTGTTAACCGGATTAGCAAAGATGCTAAGAGCTCGGCTAATCCCACCGCAGAACCCAGCAAGATCCACTTCCAGAATACTAATGCACAGAATATTGGGCTTATTTAACATGTGTGTGTGTGTGTGTGTGTGTGTGTGTATGTGTGTGTGTGTGTGTGTGTGTAGCTGAAAGTTGGATGCACTACAAAGGCCTCATGCAGTTTTGTACTAAAATGGGTCTGGAAATAAAGAGACTTTTTTCTTTAAAGTTTTGAAGTCTTCTGGCTTATTTTCTATTTTTTGTTATATATATATTTTTTTTATAAATTTAATTTTAGAGCTTCATTTATTTTTTATTTCCTCAAATATTTGTATCAAAAAAAAAAATCACCTAACAATGATATGAAGAGCGGTTCTTTAATCTACTGTAGACTCGTATTGGAGTCTCTGTGGCTGCATCTCAAACAGAGCTCTAATTAACATGAAGTGCACTAGATAGGGAGCACAGCAGTGTGAGGGTAGGGAACATGTACAGTGAAGACAGAGAGGTTTGGGATTCAGGAGCACCGTGTGTCATAGATCTGAGTGTAATACAGAATTCCTGAGCAAACTGAAGATGGTGTGTGTCTGTGTGTGTGTGTGTGTGTGAGAAAGAAAGACAGACAGAGAGGAACACATAAAGAACAGAACAGAACAGACAGAGAGAGAGAGAGAGAGAGAGAGAGAGAGCAAAAGACAGGCAGAGGGAGAGAGTTAGAGACACAGAAAGAGACAGAGAGAGAGAAACAGAGAAAGAGAGACAGACAGAGAGAGAGAGAGAGAGAGAGAGAGAGATGAAAGTGGTTAAAGTAGTACTTTCCTTTTAGAGCACTAAATCGATCCTCTGAGTGGATTCCAGGCAGCGAGTGTGTGCCGTTTATCTCCAATTCGAACACACACACACACACACACACACACACACACACAGACGCTGCTATGTAGAACACACACTCCAATTAAACACTCCTGCTCAAATAGGGCCGACGCCATTATAGAGGCCGAGCCCCAAGGGATTGTGGGATATCGGCTCAGAGTGAGTGCAAGGGGAGAGAGAGAGAGAGAAAGAGAGAAAGAGAGAGGGAATAAGGGAGGACGCTCGAGTGAAGAAGTGATTTATTAAAGCTAATAGTGTGTGAAACGCTCCCGCGGTATTAAAGGGCACAGTGTGTAACACAGAGCGACACACAGGAAAGGT
>NC_080731.1:813240-825740 GCF_019097595.1 Hemibagrus wyckioides
TAGTGTAATGTAGTGTGATGTAGTGTAATGTAGTTTGATGTAGATTGATGTAGTGTAATGTAGTGTGATGTAGTGTGATGTAGTTTGATGTAGTGTGATGTAGTGTAATGTAGTGTAATGTAGTGTGATGTAGTGTGATGTAGTGTGATGTAGTTTGATGTAGTCTGATGTACTGTGATGTAGTTTGATGTAGTTTGATGTAGTGTGATGTAGTGTAATGTAGTGTGATGTAGTGTGATGTAGTGTGATGTAGTTTGATGTAGTGTGATGTAGTTTGGTGTAGTGTGCTGTAGTGTGATGTAGTTTGATGTAGTGTAATGTAGTGTGATGTAGTTTGATGTAGTGTGATGTAGTTTGATGTAGTGTGATGTAGTTTGATGTAGTTTGATGTAGTGTGATGTAGTGTAATGTAGTGTGATGTAGTGTGATGTAGTGTGATGTAGTTTGATGTAGTGTGATGTAGTTTGATGTAGTGTGATGTAGTGTGATGTAGTGTAATGTAGTTTGATGTAGTGTGATGTAGTGTGCTGTAGTTTGATGTAGTGTGATGTAGTTTGATGTAGTGTAATGTAGTGTGATGTAGTGTGATGTAGTGTGATGTAGTTTGATGTAGTGTGATGTAGTGTGATGTAGTTTGATGTAGTGTAATGTAGTTTGATGTAGTGTGATGTAGTTTGATGTAGTGTGATGTAGTGTGATGTAGTGTGATGTAGTGTGCTGTAGTGTAATGTAGTGTGATGTAGTTTGTTGTAGTTTGATGTAGTGTAATGTAGTGTGATGTAGTGTAATGTAATTTGATGTAGTGTGATGTAGTTTGATGTAGTGTGATGTAGTGTAATGTAGTTTGATGTAGTGTGATGTAGTTTGATGTAGTGTGATGTAGTGTGATGTAGTGTGATGTAGTTTGATGTAGTGTGATGTAGTTTGATTTAGTGTGCTGTAGTTTGATGTAGTGTGCTGTAGTTTGATGTAATTTGATGTAGTGTAATGTAGTTTGTTGTAGTTTGATATAGTTTGATGTAGTGTGCTGTAGTTTGATGTAGTCTGATGTAGTGTGATGTAGTGTGATGTGGTTTGTTGTAGTGTGATGTAGTTTGATGTAGTTTGAGATAATGTGATGTAGTTTGTTGTAGTGTGATGTAGTGTGATGTAGTTTGATGTAGTGTGATGTAGTTTGATGTAGTCTGATGTAGTGTGATGTAGTGTGATGTGGTTTGTTGTAGTGTGATGTAGTTTGATGTAGTTTGAGATAATGTGATGTAGTTTGTTGTAGTGTGATGTAGTGTGATGTGGTTTGTTGTAGTGTGATGTAGTTTGATGTAGTCTGATGTAGTTTGAGATAATGTGATATAGTTTGTTGTAGTGTGATGTAGTGTGATGTAGTTTGATGTAGTGTGATGTAGTCTGATGTAGTGTAATGTAGTGTGATGTGGTTTGATATAGTTTGATGTAGTGTAATGTAGTTTGTTGTAGTCTGATGTAGTCTGATGTACTGTGATGTAGTGTGCTGTAGTTTGATGTAGTGTGATGTAGTTTGATGTAGTGTGCTGTAGTTTGATGTAGTGTGATGTAGTTTGATGTATTGTGATGTAGTTTGATGTAGTGTGCTGTAGTTTGATGTAGTGTGCTGTAGTTTGATGTAGTGTGCTGTAGTTTGATGTAGTGTGCTGTAGTTTGATATAGTTTGATGTAGTGTAATGTAGTTTGTTGTAGTTTGATGTAGTGTGCTGTAGTTTGATGTAGTGTGATGTAGTGTGATGTAGTGTGATGTGGTTTGTTGTAGTGTGATGGAGTTTGATGTAGTGTGATGTAGTTTGATGTAGTTTGAGATAATGTGATGTAGTTTGTTGTAGTTTGTTGTAGTGTGATGTAGTTTGATATAGTTTGAGATAATGTGATGTAGTTTGTTGTAGTTTGTTGTAGTGTGATGTAGTTTGATGTAGTCTGATGTAGTGTAATGTAGTGTGATGTAGTTTGATGTAGTGTGCTGTAGTTTGATGTAGTGTGCTGTAGTTTGATGTAGTGTGCTGTAGTTTGATATAGTTTGATATAGTGTAATGTAGTTTGTTGTAGTTTGATGTAGTCTGATGTACTGTGATGTAGTGTGCTGTAGTTTGATGTAGTGTGCTGTAGTTTGATGTAGTGTAATGTAGTGTGATGTAGTGTGATGTAGTGTGCTGTAGTTTGATGTAGTGTAATGTAGTTTGATGTAGTGTGCTGTAGTTTGATGTAGTGTGCTGTAGTTTGATGTAGTGTAATGTAGTGTGATGTAGTGTGATGTAGTGTAATGTAGTGTGATGTAGTGTGATGTAGTGTGATGTAGTGTAATGTAGTTTGATGTAGTGTGCTGTAGTTTGATGTAGTGTGCTGTAGTTTGATGTAGTGTGATGTAGTTTGATGTAGTGTGATGTAGTTTGATGTAGTGTGATGTAGTTTGATGTAGTGTAATGTAGTGTGATGTAGTTTGATGTAGTGTAATGTAGTGTGATGTAGTGTGCTGTAGTTTGATGTAGTGTGATGTAGTGTGATGTGGTTTGTTGTAGTGTGATGTAGTTTGATGTAGTTTGAGATAATGTGATGTAGTTTGTTGTAGTGTGATGTAGTTTGATGTAGTGTGATGTAGTGTGATGTGGTTTGTTGTAGTGTGATGTAGTTTGATGTAGTGTGCTGTAGTTTGATGTAGTGTGATGTGGTTTGTTGTAGTGTGATGTAGTCTGATGTGTGATGTGGTTTGTTGTAGTGTGATGTAGTTTGATGTAGTCTGATGTAGTTTGAGATAATGTGATGTAGTTTGATGTAGTGTGATGTAGTCTGATGTAGTGTAATGTAGTGTGATGTGGTTTGATGTAGTGTGCTGTAGTTTGATGTAGTGTAATGTAGTTTGTTGTAGTCTGATGTAGTCTGATGTACTGTGATGTAGTGTGCTGTAGTTTGATGTAGTGTGCTGTAGTTTGATGTAGTGTGATGTAGTTTGATGTAGTCTGATGTAGTGTGATGTAGTTTGATGTAGTGTGCTGCAGTTTGATGTAGTGTGATGTAGTTTGATGTATTGTGATGTAGTTTGATGTAGTGTGCTGTAGTTTGATGTAGTGTGCTGTAGTTTGATGTAGTGTGCTGTAGTTTGATATAGTTTGATGTAGTTTGATATAGTTTGATGTAGTTTGATGTAGTCTGATGTACTGTGATGTAGTGTGCTGTAGTTTGATGTAGTGTGCTGTAGTTTGATGTAGTGTGATGTAGTGTGATGTGGTTTGTTGTAGTTTGATGTAGTTTGATGTAGTGTGCTGTAGTTTGATGTAGTGTGATGTAGTGTGATGTGGTTTGTTGTAGTGTAATATAGTTTGATGTAGTGTGCTGTAGTTTGAAATAATGTGATGTAGTTTGTTGTAGTGTGATGTAGTGTGATGTAGTGTAATGTAGTGTGCTGTAGTTTGATGTAGTGTGCTGTAGTTTGATATAGTTTGATGTAGTGTAATGTAGTTTGTTGTAGTGTGATGTAGTTTGATGTAGTGTGATGTAGTTTGATGTAGTGTGATGTAGTCTGATGATGTAGTGTGATGTAGTTTGATGTAGTGTGATGTAGTTTGATGTAGTGTGATGTAGTGTAATGTAGTGTGCTGTAGTTTGATGTAGTGTAATGTAGTTTGATATAGTTTGATGTAGTGTAATGTAGTTTGTTGTAGTGTGATGTAGTTTGATGTAGTGTGATGTAGTGTAATGTAGTTTGTTGTAGTGTGATGTAGTTTGATGTAGTGTGATGTAGTTTGATGTAGTGTGCTGTAGTTTGATGTAGTGTAATGTAGTTTGATGTAGTGTAATGTAGTGTGATGTAGTTTGATGTAGTGTAATGTAGTGTGATGTAGTTTGATGTAGTGTAATGTAGTGTAATGTAGTTTGATGTAGTGTGCTGTAGTTTGATGTAGTGTGCTGTAGTTTGATGTAGTGTGATGTAGTTTGATGTAGTTTGATGTAGTGTGCTGTAGTTTGATGTAGTGTAATGTAGTGTGCTGTAGTTTGATGTAGTGTGCTGTAGTTTGATGTAGTGTAATGTATTGTAATGTAGTTTGATGTAGTGTGCTGTAGTTTGATGTAGTGTGATGTAGTTTGATGTAGTGTAATGTAGTGTGATGTAGTTTGATGTAGTGTAATGTAGTGTGATGTAGTTTGATGTAGTGTGATGTAGTGTAATGTAGTGTGATGTAGTTTGATGTATTCTGATGTACTGTGATGTAGTGTGATGTAATTTGATGCAGTGTGATGTAGTTTGATGTAGTGTACTGTAGTGTGATGTAGTGTGATGTAGTGTGATGTAGTTTGATGTAGTGTGCTGTAGTTTGATGTAGTGTGATGTAGTTTGATGTAGTTTGATGTAGTGTAATGTAGTGTGATGTAGTGTGATGTAGTTTGATGTATTCTGATGTACTGTGATGTAGTGTGATGTAATTTGATGCAGTGTGATGTAGTTTGTTGTAGTTTGATGTAGTGTGATGTTGTGTGATGCAGTTTGTTGTAGTGTGATGTAGTTTGTTGTAGTGTGATGTAGTTTGATGTAGTGTGATGTAGTTTGATGTAGTGTGATGTAGTGTAATGTAGTGTGATGTAGTCTGATGTAGTTTGATGTATTTTGATGTAGTGTGATGTAGTGTGATGTAATTTGATGTAGTGTGATGTAGTTTGATGTAATTTGATGTAGTGTGATGTAGTGTGATGTAGTTTGATTTAGTGTGCTATAGTTTGATGTAGTGTAATGTAGTTTGTTGTAGTTTGATATAGTTTGATGTAGTGTGCTGTAGTTTGATGTAGTCTGATGTAGTGTGATGTAGTGTGATGTGGTTTGTTGTAGTGTGATGTAGTTTGATGTAGTTTGAGATAATGTGATGTAGTTTGTTGTAGTGTGATGTAGTTTGATGTAGTGTGATGTAGTTTGATGTAGTGTGCTGTAGTCTGATGTAGTGTAATGTAGTGTGATGTGGTTTGATATAGTTTGATGTAGTGTAATGCAGTTTGTTCTAGTTTGATGTAGTCTGATGTACTGTGATGTAGTGTGCTGTAGTTTGATGTAGTATGATGTAGTGTGCTGTAGTTTGATGTAGTCTGATGTACTGTGATGTAGTTTGTTGTAGTGTGATGTAGTTTGATGTAGTGTGATGTAGTTTGATGTAATTTGATGTAGTGTGATGTAGTTTGTTGTAGTGTGATGTAGTTTGATGTAGTGTGATGTAGTGTGATGTAATTTGATGTAGTGTGATATAGTTTGTTGTAGTTTGGTGTAATGTGATGTAGTTTGATTTAGTGTCATAGTGTGATGTAGTTTGTTGTAGTTTGATGTAGTGTGTTAGGTAGAGTGTGGTTTGGGACACTGCACACAGATACTGCATCTGAAAGAACAGTCATTAGCTAAGAGAGCACTATAACCCATTGCCAAAGAGCTAATTAGCGGTTAGCGTGTCAGATAAACGCACTACATAATACTGGCAGTGACCTCTAGATAATGGAGCTTTAGCGTGTGTGCTCTAGTGTTAGGGACAGAGTCGTGTTTGGTGTTTAGTGTTTGCTGACAGTCACTAATAAGAACACTAAGCAGACATAAGTTTTAGCGTTTGGGATGAAGCCAGAATAATGAGCGCATTGTTGTGTTTTAATGAATGCTGTAATCCAGCACTCTGTTTCCCCTCGATATCGCTAAGCTCTATTGGAGGACTCATCATACAGGGACAACACACACACACACACACACACACACACACAGACAAAGTTAGAACCTCATGGCCTTCACCTTCAGCATGTGAGTGTCAGTAAACTCAGCAGTGATGTGGAGAGAGTGCAGGGAGAAGCGGCACGGTAAACAAGCGCAGCCCAAAACAAAGCACAACGCTAATTAGCCAATTAACGAGCAATTAAGCTCCTGGAGACTAATGGCCTGTTGTCTGGCTCGTTAGTGAATCCCGTTAGACTGACAGCTCCGTTAAGCTCTGCTGAGGCGGCGGGGTGGGGGGTGATGGGGTATAAATGGGCCATCACTCAGACACTGGCATGAAGGACACATTATGATAATTCAGCAATCCTGAAATGTTAAGAGATTTTTTTTTACGTTTTTATTTTCTTATAATTGAATGGATGCAGCTTAATGAATTTTATGCTCATTAAATAAACAGCTGTATTTATTTCACAACAGTTATTTATAATATTCAGCAGTGTTTAAGAGAGAAATCTATTTCATCAAGCAATCTGAAGTTAGAGTATAAGTTATTATAATTAATTAATACATATATTGTTCTGTATAGCTTGCCTTTAAGCAGTAGACCACACCCCCTACCTGTCTCTGATACTTCAGGCCACACCCCCTACTTGTCTCTGATACTTCAGGTCACACCCCTACCTGACTCTAATACTTCAGGCCACACCCCCTACCTTTCTCTGATACTTCAGGTCACACCCCTGTCTGCCTCTGATACTTCAGGCCACACCCCCTACCTGACTCTGATACTTTAGGCCACATCCCCTACCTGACTCTGACACTTTAGGCCACACCCCACTCTGACTGATATTTGGGTCACACCCCCTACATGACTCAGCCATGCCCCCTAATTGATTCAGATTTTTTCTAATTCTTTAGGCCCATACCTCAGTCTGATACTTTAGGCCACGCCCCTTACTTGGTTTTGATGAAGACTAACAGTGTGATTTGATGTCATTTGTCCATCTTGTGCATGTTAATAGATTACAGCATCGTACCGCTAAAGTGGAGGCTGACTGCTTTCCTGCCTTATTAGCGATGTTAGCCTTGACATGAGGATATTTTGTGTGATTGCATCAGCAATCACACTCTTGTTATCGTCACTCTTTATTATTATTATTATTATTATTATTCCAGTTACTGGACTCACTACTAGTCCTAAACGGTAATAGCTAGAAACATGGTTCCAACGCTAAAATGTTGCTCATGTTGTGCGTAAGTGTGCTATTACTTTTCATGCTGATAAGTATTGTAGTTTATTTTATATAAATTTTTAAATGTATTTTTCACGGACTTTACTTCCTGGTTTCTGTACGGACATTTAAGGAGAGCGCACACACTAGTTCGTTTTTCTCAGAGGTTATTGGTAGGTGCCGTAAAACATGTATGTAAAACATTATTGCACTGATCTCAGTAGTATTATAAGCTGTGGTTTAGCTTATTTGTTAGGGCACCCGCCTTCCATGCTGGAGACCCGGGTTCGAGACCCACTCGGAGTTGTATTTATATATTATTTGAGAATTTCTTGCAATAGTTTAAGCAACATATCGATTAAACGGTAATAGCTAGAAACATGCTTCCAACGCTAAAATGCCGTTTAGGTGTGCTATTAGTTTTCATGCTGATAAGTATTATAGTTTATTTTATATGGATTTTTAAATGTATTTTTCACGGACTTCAGACCGCTACTGTGTGTGTGTGTGTGTGTGTGTGTGATGTCAGCTAGAGTGAGGGAAGAGGTTTTTTATTAAGGACGCATCATCTTTAAACTGTTCCTACAGCTTGAATTCTTACTCTACAGCCACATAAACTACCTTAAACTTTTTAACCTGTGACTTTAGCTTGTATATATTACATATTATATATATTGACAATGTATTGCAATAGTTTAAGCAACATATTGCTTTGCTTTTTGCAATCACACGCATTTTCTTCTGGAAATGCAAAATTATAGTTCTAGTTGCGATGCTGAGGTAAGAGGCGATGTTGTGAAAAGTGATTACCCCGATTCACATTTTATCAGAGTTATGTGGTTGCTGAGGCTTTGACCGTTAATCTGCCGTATAAATATAAGGATTAAAAAAACCCTCAAATGTCAACACACATTAAAAGCGCACAGCTGTCTCCAATTAAACCTAGCAGATTGTGCTAATATATGCTAATAGAATTGGAGCTAATATTTAACGGCCCCACATTGCCAGGGTCTGTTTTTATTCACCAGAACAAGTGCAATCAGTCGTGCAACAGCCAAACACCGGAGCAGGAAGTGAGGTCGTGACGAGGGAGAGCGCCGCGGTCTGCGAGAATACCGCGAAACCGTCAGAGAGAGGAGGGTTTTAATAAAAAACACAACAAAACAATCAGCTTTATTAGCTTTTGACTAATTTCCTGGATTAATGATCTGCTCTTTGAGGGAATTTCAGTGCTATTAATAATTCATGTGCAGTAATTAGCAGCGTAAATATTTACCCCGAGCCCGAGTCCCAACGCGTGCAGCTCGTCGAAGATGAAAAAAACCCAAAGGAAAGCATACGTGTGTTGTTAAAGTCTCATTTTTCTGATAAAATTAAGGAATTAAAAAGCTTTTATTAGCCGTAACTCTGCATTACAACTCTTTTATTAGCCGTTTAAAATCGAGAGAACATGTGTACAGTGGAGACTTTCAGGATTCCAGCCAATCAGAGGCCACGATTTCACTTCAGAAAAAACACTTGTAGCTTCTCCTCCATTTCTTAGCTGTTAGTTATCAAGTATTGGGTGAGTTTTATCTCCTGCACTCAAAGCTAATTATTTTTAGCTAACCTGTTATAACACAAGCTAGCTTATTCACTTGCAAGCCAATAACAGAGTGGCCATGATGATTAGCATGTTAATGAAGCTAGCTAACTAGCTGACATGGTGAGAAGTGTTCAGGTGTTCCATTCTGTGAGCAACTTTAGAAGCAATCAGTCTTAAAATGCTAACTTTTTCTTATACACACTTACGATTATTATTTCATACGCTTAATAAATTGTACTACAGCTGATAGTCAAACAGGAAAACAGCAAGGAAATGCATTCTTTTACACGGGAAAAGGCTAACTAGTTCATTCAGAGATATTTACTTTAGTGGCTCTTACCAGTTTAATAATCTATAAAATCATTGCTAATGTTACTAGCTAAGGGAAACACTTCGAGGGAAAGACTTCTAGTTGGTTTACAAGCTAGCCTTGCTAACTTGTGAATCCCACTGGCTAGTAAATAAGCTAGCCTGGATTATAAAGTGTGTCACAGGAGAATGTTAGCTAAATGATTTAAAGCTATTTACATCTTAACATTAAAGAGAGAAGTGCAGTGTGGTGCCTGTGCTATGCTAATTAACCAATGCTAACTCATATCTTTAAACGGTGCCATGCTAAGAAACATGAAAGCTAGCAACATGCTAACACATGTAAGAAAAATCCCTGCGAGATGAAAAAAATGTCAGAAATGTTTCGAAGATAATCAGAAAAAAAAACTCTCTAAAGTTCAATCATTAGCTTGAAGTCATTAGCATCGAGACTCCATCATGCTAAAGAACAACATCATTAGCAGATCCCGATCCAGTGGAAGGCCTTTTGTCAAGCAGTGTGTTGCTTTTGCTAGTCTGCTAATTAGCCTGCACTAATTAAAACACACCTGCCACGCTACAGAACATCAAAGCTAGCACGACAGTGCGCACACTAGCACGGTGAAATCCCTGCTCAGAAACGTCAGAGCGAGAGAGACAACTAGCGGAGTTCATCCTCAAATTCTGTCATTAGCATCGCGACCCTACATGCTAAAGTTCACATCATTAGCTGCTTCAGAAGGAAGAGCCGTTAAAAATGAGGCGACTTGTTCAGCCAGGGCTACGCTAATGACACATGCCATCTGGACACCACCATGCTAGCAGAGGTTAACGCTAGCAGCAGACTAGCACAGATTAGAGGAAGAATTCCTGCTGAGGCTAACAGATGAGAGGAGAGAGGGGGGTGGGCAGAGGGGGGACAGAGAGAGAGAAAGAGAGAGAGAGAGACGGGGGGCAGAGGGGGGAGAGAGAGAGAGAGAGAGAGAGAGAGAGAGACGGGGGGCAGAGGGGGGAGAGAGAGAGAGAGAGAGAGAGAGAGAGAGAGGGAGGGGGGGGAGGGGGGGGGAGAGAGAGAGAGAGAGAGAGAGAGACGGGGGGCAGAGGGGGGAGAGAGAGAGAGAGAGAGAGAGAGAGAGACAGAAGGTGGGAGAGAGAGAGAGAGAGAGAGAGAGAGAGAGAGACAGAGAGAGAGAGAGAGAGAGAGACAGACAGATGGAGAGAGAGAGAGAGAGAGAGAGAGAGAGAGAGAGAGAGAGAGAGACAGAGGGAGAGAGAGAGAGAGAGACAGAGAGAGAGAGAGAGAGAGAGAGAGAGACAGCGTTGGTCAGGAGAAGTGACTGAATTCCAAAAGTAGTTCATTACAGTAAATAGTTCATACACACACACACACACACACACAGAGATAAATGTGAGCAGATAGACAGAATGCGACAGACAGACTGCTACAGGGAGACAGACAGCTGACTGGTAGAAACATTTGATTAATGTTTAAAATGCTAATATTTTTCAACATGCTAAGGCTAATGTGCTAGATTGATACGTTAGCTTGCTAGCACTCCAGTATTCCCTCAACTAAAACAGTTTATAAATTGAAACTAATGTGAAAAAATGATGATTTCCTTATTGCCATTTACTGACTAGTTAATCTGGCTAATCTAATATAACTAATCAATGCTAAGCTAGTCGACTAGCTGATGAAGCTGACTAGCTGATATTTTATATTTTCTTGTCTTTCAGCATTTTCCTTCAGTACTCACTCCTCTCATGCTAACAGATTATTAGCTCATAAGCTAGCAGGATTGTAGCTAGCTATATGTTTTCCATCATAGCAACAATGCTGAGGTAACAGTTGCTAATAGTTTATTTCATCATACCATCTGAGAAAAAAAAGACATTATCTCTAGCGAGCATCTTTGCGGACAAAACGATTAGCGATGTCACCACAGTTTTCTGTTTTTTTTTCACTCCTCAGCCTCCAAGTTCAGCACCTTCTGTGTTTTTTTACAGAGGAGAGAACAGACGGAGGTGTGAGAGGTTGTGCTACGATGAGGAAAAGCGCCCGCTGTTCGTTTCCTTTTCACGCTAAACTCTCGCCGCGCCGTGTTTGTTGTTACGCCTCACGCTTCGGCCCCTGATGAATTCCAAAAATGTTAAGATTTGCATTTCAATCTGCTCACGCTCTCCCCGCTTTCCTTTACAGAGCCATAAAAAATTCCTCTGATAAAATCTCTCTCTCTCTCTGTCTCTCTCTCTATTTTCCCCCAGAGCTGAATGAAATGAAACGGGCAGCGCTGGTTTGTAAAAAAGCTCTGCTGCAGCGTAATTGCCGTTTCCCCTCTCCATCATTACAGCAGACGCTTTTGGCGTCCTGTTTACGAGCTAAATAAATAGCCACACAAAACATCTGGAGCTACAAAAGAGGCCTTAAGTGGACTCTTAAAAGGAGCTGAAGAGGAAAATATAGAGCGAGAGAGAGTGAGAGAAAGAGGGAGAGAGAGAGACTGGTTTACAGTGAGGTATAAACCCGGATGATGTCAGTGGGGAGAACACTTTAATTAGCGAGTCGTTTTTAAGAGCTGGATCCATTACACTCAGATACAGGAGTTTATTTAGGCGTTGATGGACACTCCACACTCCTGACCTTCACTCAGCTACATTATTACACATCAGTAAACAGTACACTCACTTATTTATTTATTTGTTTTTTGTTTATTTGTCCTCCACATTTTTTTCCAATCACAGTATCAGAGATACACCAGTCAGAGACACAACATCAGAGATGCATCAGATATACAACACAGTCAGAGAGACCCACACTCAGAAACACAACAACAGAGATACAACACAGTCACACACAGAGACTCCACAGTCGGAGATACAACACTGTCAGAGATACATCACAGTCAGAAAAACCCACAGTCAGAGATACAAAATTGTCAGAGACACAACAGTCATAAAAACCCACAGATACAACACAGTCAGAGATACAACACAGTCAGAGATACAACACACTGAGTCTGATATCTGTGTACTGCTGAGTAGCCTTTGTTTATTTATTGATAATATTAATATTACAGCATGTCATAACTCACCCAAATGAACTACATCAACAGATTAAAGGATAAAATAGGAGTCTGTTTTCTTAATTACTTCTTTATCTTGGATTAGAGTGAGATTTAAATGAAGGTATATTTACTATTAACAATAAACACACAAATGAGCTATGGTACATTACACACACACACACACACACACAGTGAGAATTACACACTAAATGAACATCAAATAAGCTTCATCCATACCGGCTGTAAGACCCTCGCTGGAGTCTCGGTGTGAGACGGAGCATGTGTTTAACACATTGTGTGTGTGTGTGTGTGTGTGTGTGTAATGTACCGTAGCTCATTCCTGACTCCTCATCCTAGGGGTCAAAGCCACTTTATAAGGTCAGCACACCTAGAATTTATGAGCGCTGATTGTTTGTGACAGGACACACTGGTGTAAAACAGATGTTATTTCCGTCGCGCGGCCCACTGAAGCACTGAGGATGAAATAAAGCGCTACACAGCAGCCGCCGGGTTAGCAGCTTCTGACCCCCAAACTTTAAAAATTTATTATCTTTTACTGAGGACCTGCGTGGGGCCAGAAATGATCTGTAAAACCTCCTGCATCTGAGGGT
>NC_080731.1:833240-853240 GCF_019097595.1 Hemibagrus wyckioides
AACTCATTTACAAATAATCAACACCTTCTGACCAATCAGGATTCAGCAGCTCTGTGTGGTGAAACTGATCAAACTGATTTTTCCTTCAATTTCTCCTTTAATAGGAATTTTATTTAGATTTACATGTGAAAAAAAATCTGAAATAAATGATCAAAGAAGGAAGGGAGGAAGGAAGGAAGGGAGGGAGGGAGGGAGGGAGGGAGGGAGGGAGGGAGGAAGGAAGGGAGGAAGGAAGGAAGGGAGGAAGGAAGGAAGGAAGGAAGGAAGGAAGGAAGGAAGGAAGGAAGGAAGGAAAGAAAGAGGTAAAAATATAGCTGCAAGCAGCAATGATGGGCCCTCGTACTATGGGTCATCGCTACACGGTGCCATCGCCGCCCAGGCACACCAGACACAGTGGGTACAGTGGGTACATGCATTAAAAGGGGAAATACCAAAAGGACAAGAGTGACAATTTGGGTGTACTGAAAGTGATCACAGCAAAGTCCACTGAGGGGAAAACAAAAACTGACTTTCCTTCTAAACTATATAAGGACAACAGGGACAGTTTGGGTGTAAAATAGATCATAGCAATGTCCAGACAATGACTCTCCCTCTAAGCTATATTACTATATCAGTTTATTTATATATATATATATATATATATATATATATATATATATATATATATATATATATATATATATATATATATATATATATATATATATATATATATAGAGAGAGAGAGAGAGAGAGAGAGAGTGTATAATGTGAAAAATGTATACACATTTCAGGATTTAAGAATTTTTTTATACAAAAATTTGTCTGAGCGTCACAAAATCATGAAACTAAGCAGAATCACTCACAACCAGTTGTTCTTTCTATTTAAATTTTTGAAACATTAGGGTTTTCCACTGTTAAGATATATGAACATTAATATTTTTCTACTATGTCCTCACAATAGCAACATCATTCACAATATCACACATTCCTTCACAGTTTCACATCAGCCATGTCCTGACATTATTCTCACTGATTTTCAACCAAATCAGGTGAAAGAAAGGGAAAATATTAGAGATTTCTAAAAGTGACACACTTCCTGCTGCCAGTTGGTGGCGCTATGACTGACACTCACAGTAGTCATGTCCATGTGATCAGCTTTCTTCTCTTAACATAAAGTTGAGGTTTGATGTACATCACACATTATACACTGAAGTTATTAGCCACTTCCTGTTTCCTTTTTATTCACCATAAGTTTAAGGGCTGAACCGTTTGAGATCAAAAATCCTTCATCAACTTCAGATCCTCAATGTCTTCAGATCATATTGGACCCTGTTTGATCAAAATCATACAAATCCCCTAGGAGGAGTATATCAAATTCCATTGGGTGCGTTTTACAAACATCCCAAAATAACTGACTTCCTGTTAAGCAGATCCCATGACAGGTGGATGAACATCATTTAGCTCAATGAGATCTAAATGTATCCCGGCTCTCATGCATATACGTCCAAGTGAATATGAGCTGTGCAGCTATATTTCTGACAAAGTTCCAGGGGGCGCTGTGACAGCCCTGTGCCACGCCCGGGGACCAGCCACACTGGCCTCTCTCAAACATTTACACTCTCTATGGGAAATATTTTGGAACATTAGGCCTTTCCACTCGTAAGATATGAGAAGATTCATTGTGTTCTACTATGTTCTCATGTAAATCGTCGCCATAGTAACATGATTCAAGGTATCAAAAATTCCTTCACAGTTTGACATCAGCCATGTCCTGACATTATCCTGACTGATTTTCAACCAAATCAGAGCCAAAATATTAGAGATTTCAAAAAGTGACACACTTCCTGCTGCCAGTTGGTGGCGCTATGACCGACACTCACAGTTGTCATATCCGTGTGATCAGCTTTCAATGCTTAACATAATCCTAAGGTTTCATGTAGATCACTTAATGTACACAGACGTTATTAGCCACTTCCTGTTTCGTTTTATTCGCCATAAGTTTAAGGGCTTCTCACGGCTGAACCGTTTGAGATCAAAAATCCCTCATCAACTTACATTATCAGTGTCTTGAGATCATATTAGCCTGGGTTTGGTGGCGGTTATAATAATGTCTTGAGATCATATTAGCCTGGGTTTGGTGGCGGTTATAATAATGTCTTGAGATCATATTAGCCTGGGTTTGGTGGCGGTTGTATCAGTCTTGAGATCATATTAGCCTGGGTTTGGTGGCGGTTATAATAATGTCTTGAGATCATATTAGCCTGGGTTTGGTGGCGGTTATAATAATGTCTTGAGATCATATTAGCCTGGGTTTGGTGGCGGTTATAATAATGTCTTGAGATCATATTAGCCTGGGTTTGGTGGCGGTTATAATAATGTCTTGATCATATTAGCCTGGGTTTGGTGGCGGTTGTATCAGTGTCTTGAGATCATATTAGCCTGGGTTTGGTGGCGGTTGTATCAGTGTCTTGAGATCATATTAGCCTGGGTTTGGTGGCGGTTATAATAATGTCTTGAGATCATATTAGCCTGGGTTTGGTGGCGGTTATAATAATGTCTTGAGATCATATTAGCCTGGGTTTGGTGGCGGTTATAATAATGTCTTGAGATCATATTAGCCTGGGTTTGGTGGCGGTTGTATCAATTCCCTAGGAGGAGTATTTCAAATTCCATTGGGTGTGTTTTGCAAACAACTCAAAATACCTCACTTCCTGTGGATTAGCCTTAATGACATGCAGTGTGAAAGTTGTTCAGTTCAATGAGATCTAAGTCTGTACCAAGTTGTACATGGATACGTGTAAGTGTGTATCCGCTATGCAGCAAGATGTTCCAGGGGGCGCTGTGACGGGTGTGTGCCACGCCCAGGGCCAAGACACAGTGACGTCCTAATGGCCGCAGATTCCAACCTGTCTGCTGATTTTCAAGAGTTTTTGAGCATGTTAAGGGGTCCAAAATGCCCCGAAAGCTTGAAAAAACAAACAAACAAACAAACAAAAAAAACCATAAATTCCAACGAAAACAATAGGGCTTCCGCACCTACGGTGCAAGGCCTCTGGCCTCTGGCCTCCCCCCTTCGGTGCTCGGGCCCTAAATATTAAGTGAGTAAATAAATAAGCAGATAAGAAGCTAGATAAAAAGCTAAAATAAATAAATAAATAAATAGAACAGATAGATAGATAGATACTTTATTCATTTTCCAGCAGTATCCACAAACACAGGTAATAGATAAAATAGGAAGAAATATAACAAAAATACAAAAATACCCAAATTAGGGTACAAAAATTTAACAAAAAATATATCACATAACAAAATGTTACACAACTGAACAAAATAGAGCAGAAAAATACTAAATACAGAGATTTAAGGAATAAATATGGAGAATTAGATGAAAAACAAGATAAGTAATGTCAAAATCAAACAGTGTCGGTCTGATCTGAGCCAATCAGAGCGCAGTGTCGGTCTGATCTGAGCCAATCAGAGCGCAGTGTCGGTCTGATCTGAGCCAATCAGAGCGCAGTGTCGGTCTGATCTGAGCCAATCAGAGCGCAGTGTCGGTCTGATCTGAGCCAATCAGAGCGCAGTGTCGGTCTGATCTGATCTGTAGTGCTGCAGTCTGGAGTGTTTGATTAGTGAGGAGAATAAAAGCGTGGTGTTTAATGCACTCAGACTTTATGCTGAAACACTAAGGCAGTGTTCTAACAGCCGCTCTAGCGCATTAGCGTTCTATCTTTATCAAGCGCTAGTCGATTAAAAAGCGCTTTACCCCACGGCCTTTGTGCTTAATCGAGAGAGATTTCGACCCCAGAGCCGATGAGCCGGTGTGCGCCGTTACCACGTTTCTCTCCCTAATGGCTTCCCTTTGGTTATCGCTAATGACCAGCGTGGCTAATGGACTGCGGAGAGCCGAGAGAGAGAAAAAACACGGTGGATCTGCATGGCAGCGTACGCTAATATAATAATATTTCAGTATCTCTGCGTCCTGTAACAGCGAGAGCTCTGTTTATTCTGACAGAACGGCGCATCAGGAGGGAGGACGCGTGCGCAACCATCATGCTAATAGGCTGTAAAGAAGCCCAGGAGTAACACTACACTCTGCAGTCCCAGGGTGCCAATATTTTTTACATCATACAATAAAAATGATGAATAAAATATTTATGTGGAGCTTAAACATTTCAATACACAATTCAGCATATCCCGCGAGTCAAATCTAATCTAAACTAGCGAGTTTAGATCGTGATTAGCCGCTTAAATGACATGCAGGTGGAGTCAGAGACAGAAATCGTCAATCAAATTTGCTCATTAGAATATCAGACCACACCCACTCAGATCAGAGTGACTACTGCTGCTGCTGTGTGAGTGTTTAGATCAGATGTTAGATCAGATTCATGCCTCGTGTTTGCAGCTCAGACTTTGCTGGATGTGAGAGAAACTTTCCTCATGTAACTTCAGTAAAATCTACAGTGAACAATGTACAGTTACATATTTTAAACTGAATGTAGGACTCAAGGGAAGAGCTACAGCTGATAAATGACATCACTTCCTGTCTGAATCTTTGACCTCAGGTTGGCTGTGTTAAGACAGTGGTGAGGAGGAGGAGGAGGAGGAGGAAGACTGGGAAGACCAGGAAGAAGAGGAGGAGGAGAAAGATGAGGAGGAGAAAGATGAGGAAGACCAGGAGGAAGAGGTAGAAGAGGAGGAGAAAAAGGAGGAGAAATAGAAGGAGAAAGAGGAGCAGAAAGAGGAGGAAAAGAATGAAGGATGAGGAGGGGGAGGAGGAAGAGGAGGAGAAAGATGAGGAGGAGGAGGAGGAGGAGGAGGAGAAAAAGGAAGAGGAGGGAGAGGAGAAAAAGTATGAAGAAGATGAGGATAAGGAGGAACGGTAGGAAGAGAAGGAAGAGGAGGAGGTGTAACAGTATTTCTGAATCCTGTCCCCGATCAATACGTCCCTGAATAAAGTCCTTGAAGTCTGTAAAGTGTGTTTTTCCCGGGAGGCCGGACGAGGCAGACGAGGCAGACGAGGCGGACGAGTTGGTGTTCATCAGAAGATTTCACGTTTAACGGCCGTTTTTTACGACATCACTCTGCGGGTTTTGGTTATAGACCGAGGGCAGAGTCAGGGATGAAAAATCCTTTTAATTTTCTCGCTGCGAAACTTCCCGAGGTGATGATGCACATCAATCCCGCTCCGCTCCCTCACTCCCGCTAATGGAGGGCCGATGCCGCTTTCTTCTCGTCTTTCTCGAGTTTTTTTTTTCCTCCGCGCCCGTAGCGCTCGCCGGCTCATTTGATTTTTGCTCTAATCACCGGCGCTGAGGAGCAGCTAAAATGAAAATGTCGCCTCGTCTCTTTCCTCCCACTGAGACGCAATTCAATCAAATCCCCAGAAAAGAAAACGGGAACGCTGATGTCTTTCCATCAGACACCGCCACAGGACCAGGAGAAGCGCAATGACATCATCAAAAAGCGCCAGACAAACACCCTGTCTTTATTTATTTATTTATTTATTTATTTATTTATCACTTCATCTTCTCATCCTTCACATTTACATTTACACAAAAACACATCGCTCTGTCTGTCTCTCTCTTTATCTCTCTCTTTCTGCCTCTGCAGTTTTTCCCCACGCTCTGTTTATCGCTTCATCTTGCGGTGGGACGTTTATTTTCTCTCTCACACTGAGAAGCGAGACACAAAGCGCCGCTGTCACTACGATAAAAACTAAAAACCCCAACGGTGGAAAACTCGGGTGGTTCAGCTTTCTCTTTTTCCTGTATCTCACTCGCTTTTTTTCTTTCTGTGGTTGTTTGGTGTGTGTGTGTGTGTGTGTGTGTGTGGTTTTTAGATGGTGCTTGCTGATTGGGAGATCGATTTACAGCACGGTGCAAAAGTAATGGCGCACCAACACGAGGTAACGGAAGATAGAGAAGATTAAAGACGATTCTGTGACAGTCTGCGTTTCCAACACGCCCTCCATCACTCGTCCCCTTCCGTTCAGAGAAAACTGAAAATGGCCGCTTGTTAGAAACATACACGAGTTTGCTAACACGTTTTATTGTTTCCATGACATGGAGGCGGGGCTTTAGGATTTCCGGTCCACTTGGTGTTGGTTTAATGAGCGTGAAGATCTCCACACGTTTATAGATCGGATAAATCCATCAGCTCTTTCCCAGGGAAGGCTCCAGTTTACGGAATATCCTTTACCTCATTAGTGTAAATCGTTCGCGCTCTCGTGGTTCTGCACAATGAGCCGTGATCGCGCATGGCACTCGATCGATAACCATAAACGCTGTGCTAATGATCAGACCACGCTGTCCAATCAGATCTGTTCATCATTCAACCAAACAAATCAATAACACTATAAAAAAATCTCAGAGATCATCAGTCAGGAGAGACTTTGAGTGGGTGGGACATACTCTCTCTCCTGTCAATCACGGAGACGCTAGTGAATCACAGAGCGGATGTATGCGGAAGAGGGTGGATAGCACTTTCCTCCGAGTGTGTAACGCTGCTCTGTGATCTTCCTGCAGGTGATGCTAATAAACGTCCTGCAGGTGATGCTAATAAACGTCCCGCAGGTGATGCTAATAAACGTCCTGCAGGTGATGCTAATAAACGTCCTGCAGGTGATGCTAATAAACGTCCTGCAGGTGATGCTAATAAACGTCCTGCAGGTGATGACGTTTATTTATTGCAGGTGATGCTAATAAACGTCCTGCAGGTGATGCTAATAAACGTCCTGCAGGTGATGCTAATAAACGTCCTGCAGGTGATGCTAATAAACGTCCTGCAGGTGATCCTAATAAACGTCCTGCAGGTGATGACGTTTATTTATTGCAGGTGATGCTAATAAACGTCCTGCAGGTGATGCTAATAAACGTCCTGCAGGCTAATGATCTGAACCTGGAGATCAGACGAACGCGTCTCTGAGTCAACACGCTAAATATCTCCCTTAAGAAGAACGATGTCTGGAATTTCACATCAAGGAACACAGAGGATGAGGATGAGGATGAAGCCGTGGACTCTTCCTCGTTGTCTGCAGCTCTATCTGAGTAAAGGGAGGTTAAAGTAGACTACAGAAGCAAGTCGAAAAAAAAGTGGATCAGTCCAATTAGCAGTGTTTCTTTTTCACTGATTAAGCCAAATATTCCCGAGAGGACACGTCTTGTCCCGAGTCCCTGGAGAGAGACGAGACGAGACGAGAGCGAGAGAGAAAGAAAAAGAAATGTCCTTTCTGTTCAGCTCTGGCAGCGAAGGCAGCGCTCTGATTTGTGCAGCCCTGAGGGGATGCGGATAAAACACGAGCCCATCTGTCACACGGGGAATTGAACACAGCCCGTTACAGTAAAGTGTATTTGCATCCTCGAACTGCTTTATTACCGCGCCAGCTGAGGCCTCCGAGGCCCGAGCGGAACTGAGCCACACTTTTAAACGGATCTGACGCGGGATAAAGGAGGGGACACGTCTCTCCTCCGTCTCTCCTCTGTCTCTCTCGCGTTATTGAGTCGGACAGGAGGGAAGCAGAACAGAGAGGAAAATCAGGAGGGAAATGGTGGATGGGAAGAAACATGAATAATAAAATACACACATATGTTCTTCTCTCTGTACTGCTTTCTCAGTGTGTACACACACACACACACACACACACACACACACAGTACATGTGTGTATGAGTTTCTTTTTATTTCTCTTTCTTGTTCGACCTTTCTCCTCATTTTCTTTCCCTTTTGTATTCATTTATTACAGATTTCTCTAGAAAGGGGATAGTGGGGAAGGAGGGGTCAAAAAATTGTTCATAAACATTTTATATATTTTATAAACATATATATATATATATAATATGTGTGTAATGTATTTATAATGTATGTATGTGTATGTGCTGTGTGTATGTTTATATTGTGTGTACAATGTGTGTGTATAATTGTGAATAATGTGTGTGTATGTTGTGTATGATGTGTGTGTATGTTATGTGTATGATGTGTGTATGTTTATGTTGTGTGTATTAGGTGTGTGTATAATTGTGAATAAGTTTGTGTGTATGATGTGTGTATGCTTACGTGTGTATGATGTGTGCATGTTTATGTTGTGTGTGTTGTGTATGATGTGTGTGTATGATGTGTGTATGTTTATGTTGTGTGTGTGTGTTGTGTATGATGTGTGTATGTTTATGTTGTGTGTGTGTGTTGCATATGATTGTGTGTGTATATTTTGTGTGTGCATGTGTGTGTTGTGTCTGATGTGTGTATGTTTATGTTGTGTGTGTGTGTTGTGTATGATGTGTGTATGTTTATGTTTTGTGTGCGTGTGTGTGTGTTGTGGATGATGTGTGTATGTTTATGTTGTGTGTGTGTGTGTTGTGTATGATGTGTGTATGTTTATGTTTTGTGTGCGTGTGTGTGTGTTGTGGATGATGTGTGTATGTTTATGTTGTGTGTGTGCGTGTGTGTGTGTTGTGTTTGATGTGTGTATGTTTTTGTTTTGTGTGCGTGTGTGTGTGTTGTGTATGATGTGTGTATGTTTATGTTGTGTGTGTGTGTTGTGTATGATGTGTGTATGTTTATGTTGTGTGTGTGTGTTGTGTATGATGTGTGTATGTTTATGTTGTGTGTGTGTGTTGTGTATGATGTGTGTATGTTTATGTTTTGTGTGCGTGTGTGTTGTGTATGATGTGTGTATGTTTATGTTGTGTGTGTGTTGTGTATGATGTGTGTATGTTTATGTTGTGTGTGTGTGTTGTGGATGATGTGTGTATGTTTATGTTTTGTGTGCGTGTGTGTGTGTTGTGTATGATGTGTGTATGTTTATGTTGTGTGTGTGTGTTGTGTATGATGTGTGTATGTTTATGTTGTGTGTGTGTGTTGTGTATGATGTGTGTATGTTTATGTTTTGTGTGCGTGTGTGTGTGTTGTGTATGATGTGTGTATGTTTATGTTGTGTGTGTGTTGTGTATGATGTGTGTATGTTTATGTTTTGTGTGCGTGTGTGTGTGTTGTGTATGATGTGTGTATGTTTATGTTTTGTGTGCGTGTGTGTGTGTTGTGGATGATGTGTGTATGTTTATGTTTTGTGTGCGTGTGTGTGTGTTGTGTATGATGTGTGTATGTTTATGTTGTGTGTGTGTGTTGTGTATGATGTGTGTATGTTTATGTTTTGTGTGCGTGTGTGTTGTGTATGATGTGTGTATGTTTATGTTGTGTGTGTGTGTGTGTGTTGTGGATGATGTGTGTATGTTTATGTTTTGTGTGCGTGTGTGTGTGTTGTGTATGATGTGTGTATGTTTATGTTGTGTGTGTGTGTGTTGTGTATGATGTGTGTATGTTTATGTTTTGTGTGCGTGTGTGTTGTGTATGATGTGTGTATGTTTATGTTGTGTGTGTGTGTTGCGTATGATTGTGTGTGTATGTTTTGTGTGTGCATGTGTGTGTTGTGTATGATGTGTGTATGTTTATGTTGTGTGTGTGTGTGTTGTGTATGATGTGTGTGTATGATGTGTGTATATTTATGTTCTGTGTATGATGTGTGTATGTTTATGTTGTGTGTGTGTGTTGTGTATGATGTGTGTATGTTTATGTTGTGTGTGTGTGTTGCGTATGTTTGTGTGTGTATGTTTATGTTGTGTGTGTGTGTGTTGTGTATGATGTGTGTGTATGATGTGTGTATATTTATGTTCTGTGTATGATGTGTGTATGTTTATGTTGTGTGTGTGTGTTGTGTATGATGTGTGTATGTTTATGTTGTGTGTGTGTGTTGCGTATGTTTGTGTGTGTATGTTTATGTTGTGTGTGTGTGTGTGTGTTGTGTATGATGTGTGTGTATGATGTGTGTATATTTATGTTCTGTGTATGATGTGTGTATGACGTGCCCCTCCCCCTCTTCCTGCCCCTCCCCTAGGCACCATTCCTCGTTCGGATTTAACCTTGAGGTGTAACGCGATGTGACGTCCCTAAACGTCTCCGGTCCTTAAATCAGCAGGAAGTGCCTCAGCGGGAGGCGTAATCACCGCGCCAAATTGCTAATTTCATTTCTCCCTGTCGCGTCCCTGCTCGCCGTTCGACTCCATTACTCAACGACAGCCTTTTAATGTTGCTGCCTCCCAGAGGTGCTGCATTAAAATGGAATAACTCGCCATGTAAATGAAAACAAAAACCATTACTTTTCCACTACACCCTCCTCCTCCTCCTCCCTCGCTCCTCTCTTCCTCCTCCATCGAGGGAAATGGAAGCTAATTGTCAGTCCATCTGGTGCGGTAATGAAGTTGGCCCGACATACGGACGCATGTGAAGCTCCTTCAGATTGGTCCAGAATGAGGAACCTCGTCTGTGTATCAGCGGCGTGTCATCAGTGTGTGATGCAACGTCCAGAATATAGCGCTGCGCTCACGCTAGCATGCGACAAGTCACTCGGGGGGCTGGTGGGTGTGGCCTGTTCACTCCCATGAGAAACAGTGGTAGCTGTTAGAGGAGTGAATCTCAGGCTTCCACATGGTACAATATGATACCATATGATGCAATACAAGTGATACCATGTGATACGAGTGATACGATATGATACAATACGAGTGATATGATACAATACGAGTGATACCATATGATACAATACAAGTGATATGATACGAGTGTTAGGATATAATACAAGTGATACCATATGATACGATACAATACGAGTGATACCATATGATACAGTACGAGTGATACCTTATCATACGAGTGATATGATTTGATACCATGAGTGATACCATATGATACGAGTGATACCATATGATACAATACAAGTGATATGATACGAGTGTTAGGATATAATACAAGTGATACCATATGATACGATACAATACGAGTGATACCATATGATACAGTACGAGTGATACCTTATCATACGAGTGATATGATTTGATACCATGAGTGATACCATATGATACGAGTGATACCATATGATACAATATGAGTGATACAATATGATACAATAGGAGATGATATAAATGATATGATACGAGTGATATGATAAAATACGAGTGATATGATACGAGTGATATGATGTGATACGAGTGATATGATGTGATAGAATACAAGCGATACCAAATAATACAATCACACGTGATAAAATACGATATGATACAAGTTATACCATATGATAGAATACAAGTGATACCATACGATACAATGCGAGTGATACCATATTATACAATACAAGTGATACCATATGATACAATGCGAGTGATACCATATTATACAATACAAGTGATACCATATGATACAATATGATGTGAATAATACGATATGATGCATTACTGTTCAACTTGATACAATACAATATGATACTATATATATAATATATATCTGATATGATACAATACGTATAATACCATATGATACATTATTACACAACATTATACAACGAGTGATATATATATATATATTTGATAGTATACGATGTGAAAGATACGATATGATACGAGTGTTATGATACATTATTATACACCGTGATACAATATGATATGATACAATGTTACTATAATCTACCACATAATACTATTTGATACAATATATGATATAAGATATACATGTGAGATACGAGACACAATGTGATATTAAACGATATGATATGATTCCATACGATTTGATTTCACTTCATAAGACTTTGATTTAATATTTGATGACATCATCACTGATCTGCTCTGAGATGATTTGCTCAGTTTTCTCTGACCAATACGCGACAGATACGTCGTTCTGATGTTCATGTGTTCTTTTATTCAGTCATTTGTCTGGCTACAGAACACACCTTCAACCTGCTAGCTAAAAGCTTGGCTACCAAAACATTATCAACAACAGCTGTGCTATCACTCTGCTAAGAACAATGCTAGCACAGCTAGTCAAGTAACACTGCTAGTCAACAGCATTAACAAGTAAGCTAAACGCTAACAACTAAATACTAATTAACATCCAGATTTCAAGATAACCGCAGTAATGCTAACACCTATGCTAATCACAATGCTGATATTCAGATTTTATTAAGCTAACACTGCATAGAAGCTTGAACTTGTAAGAGATAATGCTAGAATATGAAAGAAAATGCTAGAATGCTAAGGTGTAACGTTTATAAACATGTGACTCCTAGTACAACTATGCTAACGTCCATGTTTAACATACTCTTGTATATATTTAAGTGTGTTAAATATTAACTTGAAAAGTTTGTATTTCTGTATTATAACAGCACTAATAAAAAAAATGCTAACACAGATCATTTCCTGGATCGACTTTCTGGAAAAACTAGGCAAAAATGTAGCATCTTAGAGATATGATTTAGTTTTAAGCCCAAACAGAAGATTAGCACCGCATCTCCACGGCATCGTGTGTGTCATTAACAAGCCTGGTTAGCATGCTAAGAGGTGAAGTGGGCGCTAACGGCAGGTTTAACCTCCCTGTAGAGGTGGCACCTGTGTGCTGCAGGTTTACGTGAAGACGTCCAGCTACATGGAGGCTTTCATTATGACTAGTGTACTTCAGCACAGCTAGGGCACTAGGAGTGTATTAATAACTCAGCAGGACCACGACGAGCCTCAAACGTCGACAAGCTGTCTCCGAATTTCTCTCCGTCCAACATTCAGTCCAGAGCGAAGCCTCCAACACCGACACAAACACCTTCATCTGCTACAGGAAGTCCGCTAACCTCACAGAGCCATGCTAGTTTAAACAAATTAGCCTTTATGTCTGTGGTTAAGCGCTGGAGACAGCATCGCTAAAGAAGTGTTGCTTTTTGGTTAGAATTAGCATACAAGGCCCCAACATTAGCATGCAGTCTTAGCTTGTGTTTCAAACTGATTTGTTAGTGAAAATGTTTAAGACACGACTTCATTTTCATATGAAAATAAAAAGAAAACAGACAACGAGAAATGGTTTAGCTAGAAATGATAACGTGACTGACAGAAAAAGCTACGTAAAGTGCTGAATCTAGCATGTAAAACAATAACAATGTTAGCTATACGTACATTTCACATTCAAACACAGGGCTAACAAAGCTAGCAGCAGGATATAAAAGCTCTTCAGGTCTGGTTTAGTGACACTTAGCTGTTTACGAATCTCACATTATTTACACTAAAGTTCTCCTCCATTACACACACACACACACACACACACACACACACACACACACACACACCGCAGCACTAGTTAGTGCTACAATCCATTCTACTAGCTCAACTAGCTCACACTCGAAATCTGTTCTAGCATGATGAAAGCCATTTTATTCAGAAGAACACGATTATTAAAATTATTTTATTCTTTTGTTTAGAGCCAAGTACAGTGTGAGACAGGCAGGTGTGTGTGTGTGTGAGTGAGAGAGAGAGAGAGAGAGAGAGAGAGAGAGAGAGAGAGAGACAGAAAGAGAGAGATAAAAGGCCTTGCTAACTTGCAGGAAATCTGTCAGTACCTGCCTGTGTGTATCTGTTAGCCCGAGGCTAAACCACAGAGGGGAGAGGCCTAGCGTCAAAACCACAACCTTCTCTCTCTCTCTCTCTCTCTCTCATATCGCTCTATCTCCAGCTCTGTTTTTTATCTTTCTCTCTAGCTTTTGCACTCTCTGTCTTTTCATGCTAGCTGATAGATACAGGGCTAATGATATGGCATGTTCCTGTAATTAGCCTCCCACCGCTAACATCCACCCTGAAGCTTCTTGTGCGCCATTTTTTCCTCCGTAAAAGCTTCTGAAAACACTCCTTTCCTCTCAGCTCTCTCACCTCACACATCCCACAACAAGAGAAATATAAATAAATAAAAGATTATCATTTTTATTCATCCATCAAATTCGCCCAAATGAGTTCGTGCTAAAGAATAACCGGATCTGCTAGCGTCACTGGTCACTGTTAGCCATGTTAGCCATGTCAGGATCATCATCATCACTAGCAAATAAACTTAGATGTAGTCTGTTTATCATTCAGTGCGTATAGATTTTTAATCGGAGCAATAGTTTTGGTCCCCACCACAAAACACACACACACACACCGAGTCAGTTGTTAGAGACAGAAATTAAACGTGTGGTTTAATAATCAGCTGAAAGGAAACAAGCTGTGGAAGAAAGAAGAAGAAAAAAAACCCACGCCTAACACCTCTAAAGGTTCTGGTTAACGCTGAGGTACTGCGCTTTTAATAAAACTAACACAGGAAGTGTTAGAGCGAGTGAGAATGTCTCAGGTAGGACTGAGAGAGAGAGAGAGAGAGAGAGAGAGAGAGAGTGAAAGTGAGAGAGGGAGAGAGAGATAGAGAGAGGGGAGAGAAAGAAAGAGAGAGAGAGGAAGCAGGAGAGAGATATAGAAGGGGGAGAGAGGGGGGAGAAAGAGATAGAGAGAGAGAGAGAGAGAGAGAGAGAGAGGGAGAGAGAGAGAGAGAGAGAGAGAGAGAGAGAGAGAGAGAGAGGGAGAGAGAGAGGGAGAGAGGCAAAGGGAGAGCGAATGAGAGGAAGCGGGAGAGAGATATAGAAGGGGGGAGAGAGAGAGAGAGAGAGAGAGAGAGAGAGGGAGAGAGTGAAAGTGTGAGAGGGACAGAAAGAGATAGAGAGAGGGGAGGGGGGGCAGGGAGAGAGGGGGGAGTTGAGAGAGAGAGAGAGAGAGAGAGAGAGAGAGAGAGAGAGAGGGAGAGAGAAACAGAGAGAGAGGGGGAGAGGGAGAGGATTATAAAACAATAAGAGATGATAAAAACTGATTTCCTGCCCTGTGAGTCTGACAAAAAGGTGTGTGAGTGAAGCAGCCCGAGGAGACGATATGGTGTAGAAATGAGAAATATTTCTGTGTATGTGTGTGTGAGAGAGAGAGAGAGAGAGAGAGAGAGAGAGAGAGAGAGCAAACGCCGCGAGCCATGTTTAATTTCACTTTTTGTTTGGTCGGGAGGCTCTCGGGGGCCAAGTACTGCCCGAGGCTCTTTTGTCTGGTCTTTTTCTTCGCCTGCAGCAGTTTCACACACACACACACACACACACACACACTCCTGCTGAGACTTCACCATGGCTCTCGAGGTATTTTCCTGCGGCGGAACACGCTCTCTACAAACACAGCCGTGATGTCAAAGACACGCTGCTGTTACACACGGTTAGAAACACGCTGATAAATCCAACAACACGCTAACCACCCAGCGCTAACATTCCCACGCTAACAGCACAAGCGCTAACATCCCATCACTTAATGCTCAGCGCTAACACCCCATACTGACCAGCCAACGCTAACACCTCCATGCTAACCACAGCACTAACCTCTCCATGCTAACATCCCCACACTAAGCACCCAGCACTAACATTAATTGTCCATCATAAATTCATTTAGAATCAACTAAATAAAACGGAACATCTTCAGGATCACAAAAGAAATCAAATGAATCAGCGACATCAATGAATCCTTGAAAATAGTTGAATCCTCTGAATCATGGGAATCCGTTAAATCAGGGGACTCATCTGAATCAGTTGAATGAATCAGAGGAATCATCTGAATCAGCTGAATGAATGAGGGAATCATATGAAGCAGTTGAGTGAATCAGAGTAATCATCTTAATCAGTTGAATAACTCAGGGAATCATATGAAGTAGTTGAATTAATCAAGGAATCATATGAATCAGTTGAATGAATCAGGGAATCATATGAATCAGTTGAGGGAATCAGAGGAATCATCTTAATCAGTTCAATGAATCAGAGGAATCATCTGAATCAGCTGAATGAATGAGGGAATCATATGAATTAGTTGAGTGAATCAGAGGAATCATCTGAATCAGCTGAATGAATCAGGAAATCATATGAATCTCTTAAATGAATCAGAGGGGGAATAATGTTAATCAGTTGAATGAATCAGGGGAATTATATCAGTCAGTTGAATGAATCAGGGAATCATTTTAATCAGTTGAATGAATCCGGGAAATCATCTGAATGAATCAGGAAGAATTATCTGAATGAATCAGCGGAATCATCTGAATAAATCAGCGGAATCATCTGAATCAGTTGATTAAGTGGAATTGGTTGATTCAGGGATTTTTTCTAAATTGTGTGGGCTGTAAAAAGCCCAGAAGAGACAGAAGAGAGGTTTGCTTTTGTGTTATAATGATCAGGCCGTGTTTTAACGGCGCACACACAGAATCTCACACCAGAAAAATGTGGTATGAATATATAAAGAGTCTGCGCTGGAAAATCCCGCTGCTAATTGAACAGATCTGGCAGAAGTCGAGTCGAGTTCCGTGTTAAATGGCGGTGGTTGTGCGAGGCTGTTGGTTTTAATGTAGTGTATTTCCCTGCGGCCCCGAGCGCTGCGCCTTTACAACACCGGAGAGAGCCGAGCGCTACGCCTACGGCCGCATTAATAAACTACACAGCTATAAATCCACATGATTTATTGAGCTCCTTTAGCGTGTAATCACAACGGCACAACGGCTAAAAACAGGAGCTGGAGAGGAGATGAGTGTGGAAATGTTCCTCTGAGAAAAAATGTCAGGTTCACTGCTACTGAAACACACAGCCATGTTTCAAACCTGTACACACACACACACACACACACACACACACAAACGTGTGTTCTGGCAGCTGGACGATAAAGATTAAGATAAATTTACATCACATCATTTCTGTTACACATACAGTATCATCAGTACAGCTATAAACCTTTTACACTGCTCCGTTTACAGTTCCACTCGACTCCAGAATTATTGGCACCCCTCATTACTTATGCAGTGAACGCTAGTCCAAGTAGCTAGGTATATATTTAGCAAATGTTGGGACTGTAATAGACACTAGTATGAGTATTTTTGCTAGCTTAGTAAAATGTGTTTGAGCTTTAGTTCTGATGCTAGTGACTCAAGCGAGCTTAGAAAACCTCTAACAAAGATATATAATGTGAAATAGGTGACAAAACTTGTCTCTGCTAGCTAACCTTAAACTTAGCAAAATTTATTTTTTAGGAACGTAGAGAATCTTTACAATTAGGCTACAAATAATGCGTATAAATAGTATTTCAACAAAATGACTCTGAATCATTTGATGGAAACAAGTCATCTTGCGTGAAAAAAGGGTTCGACTTGTTTCATATTAACACGTCTCTGAAACACTTCTGTGAATCGAATCGTATCCTATCTTAACCCCAAAACACACACACACACACACACACACACACGCAGGGATGTATGTAACTGGAGGTTTAATTTACGCCCTGGCTTTAGCTAGATAATGATATCGAGTTGTAATTTGCTGATGCAAATGGCGAGCTGTAATAGGTGATAAAAGCGGCAGTGCTGCACAGTAGAATTGCCGAACACCCTGAGCATTCATTAACTCCCTCATTAAGCCGTTCAAGTCCACGTTAAGAGCTTTCCGAGAGGGAAGCGGTGTGTAATCGAGGTCTGATTGCGCTCCAGCACGTGGAGCTCAGCGCACTCGTTTCCATTCAGCTCTCTGTTTTGGCTGAAAGCTTCAGAGAAATGAAGGCTAATCTAATGGAGGCGATGTGAGGGCGGAGAACCCACAGCGGAGCCGTTAGCTGCCGTAATGTACAGCAGAGCCGTAATTAACGCCTATAAGTTAAGTGTGCGAAGCCTGAATCCATCCATCAGCACTGCTGTAGATAATAACACAGTTCAATGCTCTGTTTATCATACGGCCGCACCAGCCACATCCTCAATCTGCCCAGTGACACGGCCTCCAGGGGCGGAGCTTACTGCCTATCTGAAAGACCAATCACTAACTTCATCATAAGTCAACACTACGTTACATTAGCATAATATTAGCTAGCATGGTATCATGTATCATGTAATTAAAATCAAATTGGCTCTGAATCATATGGACTGAAATGGTTCTGAATCACATTCTATTAAAACAGCTCCGAAATGCATGCTGATCAAAGTGACTCTGAATCATTATGTAATGAATCAGTTCTGAATCATATTGTATCAAAACAGCTCAAAACTTCTGTATAGTGCTCTGATTCGTATGAAAGTAAAATGACTCTGAATCATACATAGAAATGACTCAATCATATATAGAAATGACTCTCAATCCCATTAGATCAACATATCTAATTTTATGAATAAAGAATCGTATCAAATCAAAACCACTGTGAATCAAATGTTTTCATAACGATTTTGAATCCTACAGAGATATGGCATAAACATATTAAAGTGGCTCTTAACCATAGCTTATCAATATGACTCTGAATCAAATCGTCTTGCTTTGAGATGGCTTTTAATTGAATCGTACGGAATCAGTGGCTGATTTTAGTGAATCTCTGACACCTAGATCGTGTGTCTGCTGAAAACAAAACAGTTTCTGAATCAGAGTTCATGCTAATCTAAGAGATAAAAACGAAGATCAAAAGAGCGGGGTTTTAAGCGGTCAGCCATTTTGCTCCGGCGCTCCTGTGTGCAGTAATTAAACAGCACTCTCGCTGCCTCACATGTAAAAAACGACTCATTAGAGCGAGGCCTAAATGACGAGCTCTTTTAAAGCATGCACAAACCAAGAGGGAAAATAAAAGCCCTTTTTGCATATGCATTAGCTCTAAATTGGACACAGGCCTTGGGACAAATATTTCTGTCCTCAGATCTGGGTTTGGAGAGCACTCAGGACTTCACGCTGCTGAATAATTAGCGCTAAAAGAGTGTTAAGGAGCGGAGACGCAATCGAGAGGCGATTCACATATGAACTGCACTCGAGAAGTTTCCCAGCCTTCCTCAAGATGTTGGCTTTATTCACACCGCGCTGTGTGTGTGTGTGTGTGTTACTATTCAGAGTGAAAAGCTCGCATGACGCTAGCTCAGTGCTGTGCAGTCAGTGGAAAATAGCTGCAAACCGCCATTGAGTGTCAGCTCTCTGAGGCCTCTTTATGTGTGTGTGTGTGTGTGTGTAAGCATCTCACATCCTGTGGAGGGCCCTAAGGCTGCTTTGCAGGTTGTGTGTGTGGGGCCTTACGGCTCTCATGTTTATCTGTGTGACTGATGGACTCTCGGCCTGCTGAGGTGAACACGAATTTTTATCTGGTGTTCACAGCACAGCTCAGCTTCCCCTTGCATATATGTGTGTGTGTGTGTTCTTATTTTTGTGTGTGTGCATGTGTGTGTGTGGGGCATCATTCACACTGAGATAAACAAATAGGGCTTTCATGCAGGAGCACACCCCACTGAGATATAGAAAAACACACGCACACACCCACACGCACACACACCCACACACACACCACCTTTCTGTCAGTGAAAGTCTTACAGAACAGAGTATGACAAGGATGAGCCATACTGCATGGCTCCACATGTCCTTTATATTATAAACTATAAAAAGAGAGAGAAACTAAACCTTTATCTCGGGATCAAATCACATCAAAAAAGCTCTATCTCGAAACACATCACATCAACAACGACTCTGTACAACTGTTTTGTAATTAAATGGCTCTGAATCATATCCTATCTAAATGACTCTGAATCATATTAGATCTCAACAAATCTCTGAATCACATTCAATCTAAACGACACTGAATCATATCCGATCTAAATGACTCTGTATCATATTAGATCTAATCAAATCTCTGAACCATATTCTATCTAAACACATCTCTGAATCATATCAGATCTAAACGACTCTGAACCATATCAGACATATCAGATCTAATCGAATCTCTAAATCATATCCAATGTAAATGACTTAATCATATAACATTTAAAAGATTCAGATAAACAAATATCTGAATCATATCAGATCTTAGCACATCTCTGAAGCATAGCCTATATAAACAACTCTAAATCATATCAGATCTAAAAGAATCTCTGAATCATATCCAATCTGAATTGTCTCGTTAATGAAACAAGTCTTTTCCACACTATTTTTTTTGGCTAGCTGTGTGCAGAGTGTATCCATCATTTCTTAAAATTTTATTCATGATAAAAAAAAATAAATTAAAGATGAGAAATTTAGGGAGGAAGTTTACACTGATTGTTGGAAGGATAACGCGACGTCTTCAGAAAAAGCGTGTAATAGAAGCGTTTTGTCTCTTAATAGTATCAAAGAAGGAGAAAAGTGGATTA
>NC_080731.1:858240-885740 GCF_019097595.1 Hemibagrus wyckioides
CACACACACACACCTCCAACTCACACACACACACACACACCTCCAACTCACACACACACACACACACACCTCCAACTCACACACACACACACCTCCAACTCACACACACACACACACACACACCTCCAACTCACACACACACACACACACACACCTCCAACTCACACACACACACACACACACCTCCAACTCACTCACTCACACACACACCTCCAACTCACACACACACACACACCTCCAACTCACACACACACACACACACACACACCTCCAACTCACACACACACACACACACACACACACACACCTCCAACTCACACACACACACCCCCAACTCACACACACACACACACACACCTCCAACTCACACACACACACCTCCAACTCACACACACACACCTCCAACTCACACACACACACACCTCCAACTCACACACACACCTCCAACTCACACACACACCTCCAACTCACACACACACCTCCAACACACACACACACACCTCCAACTCACACACACACACACACACCTCCAACTCACACACACACACACACACCTCCAACTCACACACACACACACCTCCAACTCCCATACACACACACACACACCTCCAACTCACACACACACACACACACACACACACCTCCAACTCACACACACACACACACCTCCAACTCACACACACACACACCTCCAACTCACACACACACACACCTCCAACTCACACACACACACCTCCAACTCACACATACACACCTCCAACTCACACACACACACCTCCAACACACACACACCTCCAACACACACACACCTCCAACTCACACACACACACACACACACACCTCCAACTCACACACACACACACACACCTCCAACTCACACACACACACACCACCTCACACTCTCTCTCTGGACAGATTGGTGCTCAGGGTCATATATTTGACTTGCTCTGTCACACTGCTGAAGAAATGTAAAACAGTGTGTGTGTGTGTGAGTTGGAGGTGTGTGTGTGTTGGAGGTGTGTGTGTGTGTGTGTGAGTTGGAGGTGTGTGTGTGTGTGTGTGTGAGTTGGAGGTGTGTGTGTGTGAGTTGGAGGTGTGTGTGTGTGTGAGTTGGAGGTGTGTGTGTGTGAGTTGGAGGTGTGTGTGTGTGTGTGTGAGTTGGAGGTGTGTGTGTGTGAGTTGGAGGTGTGTGTGTGTGAGTTGGAGGTGTGTGTGTGTGTGTGTGAGTTGGAGGTGTGTGTGTGTGTGTGTGTGTGAGTTGGAGGTGTGTGTGTGTGTGTGTGTGAGTTGGAGGTGTGTGTGTGTGTGAGTTGGAGGTGTGTGTGTGTGAGTTGGAGGTGTGTGTGTGTGTGTGTGAGTTGGAGGTGTGTGTGTGTGTGTGTGTTATAGAAAAGTTTTTTTCTATATTTTATAAGGTGTAGACTTCACCTCTCCAACCTGCTCACCTTCACCTTTATAATCTCTCTCTCTCTCTCTCTCTCTCTCTCTCTCTCTCTCTCACACACACACACACACACACACACACACACACAGAATAAAAAAGGAAAAATCAAAATGATAGTTTCCACTCTCTCTATCACAGTTGTGTAGTTGTGTGTGTGTGTGTGTTTGGGGGATTTAATGGTTCTCTTCATTTTTGTTGTTATTTTATAGTGTAGTGTTTCATGTTTTTCAGGATGTTGTTGTTTTCAATTCAGTGTTTCAGAGTGTTAGTGTTGTTTGGGGTTCACATGGTCACACCATCTCATGGAACAACAACAACAACAACAACAACAACAACAACACAGGGGGTAAACGTGGTGTTAATTTATTCTGGGAGGCTGAAAAGACAGAGAAGGAAGAGGAGGACTAAGAGGAGGTAGATGAGGAAGTGGATGAAGAGGAGGAGGAAATGGAGGAGGATGAAGGGGAGGATGAAGAGGAGGAGTGGAGGATAGTAGGAGAGGATAGGTGTGGAGGAGTGGAGGAAGAAATGAGGGAATGAGTGGAGGAGTGGAGGAGAGGGGGAGTAAATGAGTGGAGGAGTAGAGGATTGGAGAAGGGAATGAGTGGAGGAGTGAATGAGTGGAGGAGTAGAGGAGTGGAGAAGGGAATGAGTGGAGGAGTGAATGAGTGGAGGAGTGAATGAGTGGAAAAGTGAATGAGTGGAGGAGTGAATGAGTGGAGTGGAGGAGTAGAGGAGTGGAGGAGTGAATGAGTGGAGAAGGGAATGAGTGGAGAAGGGAATGAGTGGAGAAGGGAATGAGTGGAGGAGTGAATGAGTGGAGAAGGGAATGAGTGGAGGAGTGAATGAGTGTCGGAGTAGAGGAGTGGAGGAGTGAATGAGTGGAGAAGGGAATGAGTGGAGAAGGGAATGAGTGGAGGAGTGAATGAGTGGAGGAGTGAATGAGTGGAGGAGTGAATGAGTGGAGGAGTGAATGAGTGGAGAAGGGAATGAGTGGAGGAGTGAATGAGTGGAGGAGTGAATGAGTGTCGGAGTAGAGGAGTGGAGAAGGGAATGAGTGGAGGAGTGGATGAGTGGAGAAGGGAATGAGTGGAGAAGGGAATGAGTGGAGGAGTGAATGAGTGGAGAAGGGAATGAGTGGAGGAGTAGAGGAGTGGAGAAGGGAAGGAGTGGAGGAGTGAATGAGTGGAGGAGTGAATGAGTGGAAAAGTGAATGAGTGGAGGAGTGAATGAGTGGAGTGGAGGAGTAGAGGAGTGGAGGAGTGAATGAGTGGAGAAGGGAATGAGTGGAAAAGTGAATGAGTGGAGTGGAGGAGTAGAGGAGTGGAGGAGTGAATGAGTGGAGTGGAGGAGTAGAGGAGTGGAGGAGTGAATGAGTGGAGTGGAGGAGTAGAGGAGTGGAGGAGTGAATGAGTGGAGTGGAGGAGTAGAGGAGTGGAGGAGTAGAGGAGTGGAGGACTGGAGGGGTGAATGAGTGGAGGAGTAGAGGAGTGGAGGACTGGAGGGGTGAATGAGTGGAGGAGTGAATGAGTGGAGGAGTGAATGAGTAGAGAAGTGAATGAGTGGAAAAGTGAATGAGTGGAGTGGAGGAGTAGAGGAGTGGAGGAGTGAATGAGTGGAGAAGGGAATGAGTGGAAAAGTGAATGAGTGGAGGAGTGGAGGAGTAGAGGAGTGGAGGACTGGAGGGGTGAATGAGTGGAGGAGTAGAGGAGTGGAGGACTGGAGGGGTGAATGAGTGGAGGAGTGAAAGAGGAGTGGAGGACTGGAGGGGTGAATGAGTGGAGGAGGAGTGAGAGTGGAGAGTAGAGGAGTGGAGGAGTGGAGGAGGAGAAGTGAATGAGTGGAGAAGTGAATGAGTGGAGGAGTGGAGGAGTAGAGGAGTGGAGGAGTGAATGAGTGGAGGAGTGGAGGAGTGGAGGAGTGAATGAGTGGAAGAGTGGAGGAGTAGAGGAGTGGATGAGTGGAGGAGTGAATGAGTGAATGAGTGGAGGAGTGGAGGAGTGGAGGAGTAGAGGAGTGAATGAGTGGAGGAGTGGAGGAGTAGAGGAGTGGAGGAGTAGAGGAGTGGAGGAGTGAATGAGTGGAAGAGTGGAGGAGTAGAGGAGTGGAGGAGTGGAGGAGTGGAGGAGTGGAGGAGTGAATGAGTGGAGGAGTGGAGGAGTGGAGGAGTAGAGGAGTGGAGGAGTGGAGAAGTGAATGAGTGGAAAAGTGAATGAGTGGAGGAGTGATGGAGTGAATGAGTGGAGGAGTGAATGAGTGGAGGAGTGAATGAGTGGAGGAGTGAATGAGTGGAGGAGTGGAGAAGGGAATGAGTGGAGGAGTGAATGAGTGGAGGAGTGAATGAGTGGAGGAGTGGAGGAGTGAATGAGTGGAAGAGTGGAGGAGTAGAGGAGTGGATGAGTGGAGGAGTGAATGAGTGAATGAGTGAATGAGTGAATGAGTGGAGGAGTGAATGAGTGGAGGAGTGAATGAGTGGAGAAGTGAATGAGTGGAGGAGTGAATGAGTGAATGAGTGGAGGAGTGAATGAGTGAATGAGTGAATGAGTGAATGAGTGGAGGAGTGAATGAGTGGAGGAGTGAATGAGTGAATGAGTGAATGAGTGAATGAGTGGAGGAGTGAATGAGTGGAGGAGTGAATGAGTGGAGGAGTGGAGGAGTGGAGAAGGGAATGAGTGGAGGAGTGAATGAGTGGAGGAGTGAATGAGTGGAGGAGTGAATGAGTGGAGGAGTGAATGAGTGAATGAGTGAATGAGTGGAGGAGTGAATGAGTGGAGGAGTGAATGAGTGGAGGAGTGGAGAAGGGAATGAGTGGAGGAGTGAATGAGTGGAGGAGTGGAGGAGTGGAGAAGGGAATGAGTGGAGGAGTGGATGAGTGGAGGAGAGGAAAGGAGGAGGATGATTAGCCGCGGTGTGGTGGGTCAGCCCAGCACAGTTGGAGCGGATGTTAATTGGACGTTGGAGGTCTTGCTCCCTGATAGTTGGTTCTTCTCAGAGGAGGAATTACTACAGAACTGGAGATCAAGATCACTCCCTCCATCCCTCCATCCCTCCCTCCTGCACTCATTTATTCCCTTCCTCCATTTTCTCCCTCGTTTTTCCGCTTTCCACTTTTTGTCGATTGGCAATTTGTGGCCACGTCTCAGGGGGAGGGGGAGGAGGAGGAAGGGGGGTTTGACCGAGACTTTTCTGCTACACCAATTTCGTCCTTGCCTAGAATTCAATCTCTCTTACACACACACACACACACACACACACTCACACACTCACACACTCACACACTCACACACACACACACTCACACACTCACACACTCACACACTCACACACTCACACACTCACACACTCACACACTCACACACTCACACACACTCGGCCCCCTCTGTGTCAATTAGAGAACACCAGTGAGGCAGCACAGCGGGAATCAACACTATTCCACTTTCTAACCCCCCATGACACACACACACACACACACACACACACCAGGGTAACAATACAGGTATATAGGTGCCCCACATTATCCCCCAAACCCCAACACCACCTTTGCACACTGTATAAATCTAAAAGAGAGAGAGAGAGTGAATACAGTAAATGTCACACACACACACACACACACACACTCGGGGCACAGATTGGTGGAATTAGCCTCCCCGCGGCCCCGCTCCATTCACATGGTGGTATTCAGACTAGAAAGTGAGCTCTATTTAAATGATAATGAGGATTTAGGGCTGAGAGAGCAGAGGAACATTCCGCCACATTCCGGTCTCGCCTTCATAAGTCTCTGCACCCTGCCCTCACCTCCTGTAGTGCGCACTACTTAGTGATGTCACGTCACCGTCAGCCAGATTTAAGAGTTTACAGCAACACGGACCACGCAAAGGGTTATTTACACAGGAACTCGCTCACTGCTCACCAAAACACCTTTTAATAATAATAATAATAATAATAATAACGATAATAATAATACTGTTATTTATTAATAACAACAACGATAATAACATTATTATTAACAACAATCTGTTCTTTATCCTTCAATATTCTTCATGATGAATTAGAGTGGGCAGAGCTTCTGTCTGGTGACTCAGAATGGGCGGGGCTTCCATTTGGTGACTCAGAGTGGGTGGAGCTTTCATCTGGTTCAGCCATTAAACTAAAATACAACTTTTTTGTGAAAGCTTTATAATTTAATATATGTAAGTAAATAAATAAATAAATAAGTAAGTAAACAGATTCGGTGTGGTCAGGGCAAGCCGCTGGACTTGGTGTTGTTTAACAGTGACAGGATTCTGAATTCACACTCTGAGATCGTTATCTTCACCTAGCACCGTAAAAAAACGCTACGTTAACTGTAGTTTTATGTAATTAATACGGTTTTTTAAAAAAAACACCTCATCACGTGCAGCCTGCACGCCGAAGAGCCGAGCGTTTTCACGTTTTAACGGATAAAATCAGAAAGTTCTGAGGAGTTTAATCTGATCTCGCTGAGCTTCACCCTGACGCTCCACGCTTCTGACGATTTTCAAACTGTTAAATGTTTTGATTTTTAATATACAAATCTAAATAAAAGTTTATTATTATTTGTTGCAGTAAAGATTCATCACTAATCACATTTCTGTAACCTGGTGAGAAAGTCGGTTATGAGAGAGTGAAGGCTCCGAGGCTGGTTAATGAGGCAGGAGGGATGAGTCCACATCATCCAGACCTTTTATTCACTGCAGACTGAAGGAACATTAAAAGGCGGAGCTGCGCATGAATAGCAGCCAATCAGGAGCAACCGAGCATGAAGCCAGCCAATAATAATGAAGCTCCACTGAGAGTCTCTCTCTCCTGTGTTCAGTTCAGTTCTCATTCTGCCCTCCTTCACTCACCACCACCAGCACCACCACCATAATCGCCACCACCTCCACCACCACCATCTCCTTCAGCACCACCTCCTCCAGCGCCACCTCCATCAACGCCACCACCTCCACCATCATCTCCATCACCATCAACACCACCATCATCATCTCCATCACCATCAGCACCAGCTCCTCCAGCACCACCACAATCATCGCCACCACCTCCACCATCACTTCCAGCACCATCACCACCACCACCATCATCTCCATCACCATCAGCACCACCATCATCATCTCCATCACCAGCACTGACCTCCACCACCATCACCTACACCATGACCTCCACCAGCACTACGATGTTCCACTTCCACCAACACCTCCAATACCAGCTCACCACAAGCACCACCAACCAGCTAGTTGGTGTATCACTGAATCAGTTACTCAGCTTAGAAGCAAGCTAGCTGTGAATCCAGTCACCTCAACTGAACTGATTCATTTTGCTACATCGTAGATTTGCTTAGTAGCTATTCAGATAAATCAGCTAACATGATCGCACTCCACAGGAAGAAGACGACAGGAAATAAAGTAAAACTCAGGGGAAGTAGCAGAGATTGTCGCTAACACTGGTGAGCACATGTCGCTAGTTCATTTTAGCTAACCTAATCTGCAACAAAAGCTAGTATGAAGTCTTGGGTTTGATTAGTTAGCATAAGAAGTGACGTACAGCGACCACAGAACCTCATCAGCTGTGAGGATAAGACGATAAAGAGACGTCCTGCCTGCTAGCGTGAGCATAGAGGAACACGTCTAATTTATATTGGTCCTGAAGGTCTAAGGGAACTTCAATTAAGGGGAAGTGGACGAGTGCGCATCAGAAGATTTGGAACACGGACCGAATGACGTGAGACTTCTGAGAGACTTCACTGCTTTAACAACACAGCCATGTTTACAGAGTTAGCATTAGCGCCGCTGTGCTGACTGACTCTCTCTGTCTCTCTCTCTCTCTCTCCTCCCTGTGTGATGGACAGGTACAAACGACGTGGGCACGGCGTCCTGCTTCTTAGCGCCGTTACTTTTGGCAGGAGATTAGAGGGAAATGGCAGATCAACACTGTCAGCCAGCGCAGCCTGCAATTTTCCTCACTCCTCTCAGCCCTCCCTCTTCCCCGTCTCTCTCTCTCTCTCTTTCTCTCTCTCTCTCTCTCTCCCTCCGTTCTGTCGCTTTTCACTGTCAAAACTGTCAGGCTTTTATCGGCCTCCATCCTGCCGCCCCTCCTCCTCTCTCTCGCCCTGTCAGATTCTCTCATTTTTTTAAAGAAAAAAAAAAGAAGCAGCCTTTTTGCTCCAATCAGCAAGAAACGACAGACTGAGAGAGACAGACAGATAGATAGAGAGATAGACAGAAAGAAAGAGAAAGACATGTATGGAGAGAGAGAGAGGGATGTATGAAGAGAGAGAGGTGGAGGGGATGTATGAGAGAGAGAGAGAGAGAGAGAGGAAGAGATGTATAAAGAGAGAGAGAGAGAGAGGGATGATAAAAGCCTGATGGGTCTCTCGTCCTCTAATTTCCATCAGGAACAGAGCATTTAATCTCTTCATTAAGAGCTTTTTCTTCGCTCCGTCCTCCTCCTCCTCCTCATCGCCCGTTCGGAGAGACGTGTACCCCTCCTCTCATCTCTCTTCTCGTCTTTTTTTTCCCTCTCCCTCGCTCCGCCTGAGTGAATTTGCCTGGCGTTTGACAGGCATTAGTTAGAGAAGCATATTCAGGATTCATTTAAAACGAGCCACGCGGGAATTAGACATAAATTCTCATTACTCTGGCGTATCGCCTTATTATTTCACCCCCCCACACCCCCCAACCCCACACCCCCGGTCTCCCCGCTTGCGTCTCACACACACACACACACACACACACACACACACACACACACACACACACAGACAGATAGATAGATGCACTTTAAGGATCCCTGAGGGGAAATTATCCATTACTTATTCATTACAGATGATTGATGCCTCCAGTTTGCGACTACATGATCATTTCATCCTGATGATGTCAAGGGCACAGAGTTTGACCTTTCTAATAAAAAAAAAATAATAATCTGGCTCTTAATGAACGAATATTTTAATATCATGAAGAAAAACACATTAAGACTCATTTTTAAAAAACTAAGCTATAAAAAACTAGGCGCAAAAAAACGCTCAAGAAGCAGCTGAGTCACTGATCTGAGGCAGGCCTGGGGGCGTGGCCTAATATTCTAATGAGTGGCTTGATTTACAGCCCTTCTGTCTGAGGACTCCTGAGTCTTGCTTAGTTAGCTTTAGTGCTTTAGTTTAGCTAGCTTAGCTTTAGTGCTTTAGTTTCCTCGCCAAATTAGCGTTCTCATTACTCACCAGGTTAGCAAGATGCGATTAGCGAATCACTTTCCTGATCTAATGTTTTGTTAAAGCTTTGAGCACAGTAACGGCTTTGCAGCCTGAAGTTTCCATGGCAGCACTTAGCTAGCTAAGTCAGAAAGCTAGCAATCATCAGCATTTTTCATGATGAGTACAAAATTTCTCTCTGGTTATAAAAATTTGTAAACGTTTACAGAAAAACAATGGAGATAAACTTTTGGAATTTTATAACGCTAACTGGACGAGTGTGAGCGATAAACTCGGGTGAGTTTATTCTTTTCTTTTCAGTATTACAGAGCAGCGGTCAGCCCTGAGCAGCAACTCGACCACTCGCTGGATGATGCTATGACAGGCTCAGAGTGGGTGGGGCTTACCTCACTGAGGCGGTCCTTGGAACTGCTCCGGTTGGCTGTAGAGTTCACATCAGGAACTTTGGTGTCCATCACTGACCTGACCGTCTGATTGAGGACACTTTTAAACTGCAAAGAAAAAAAACACACTGAACCCTGGATTGTGATTGGTCAGAAAGCGTTGATTAGTTTCCTATAACAGCAGATTTAATCATCTCAGAGCAGTGGATTCCTCCAGCAGCACCACCCGTCATCTTTTATTCCTAACTTATTATAGAACAATAACAACAGCTAGAGGATATTCTGACCAGCTGCCCAGTGACTCTGTGTGTGTGTGTGTGTGTGTGTGTGCACTCCCAGGGGCAGGCCAGGTCCGTGCATTTCTCCTCTAATTAAAACAGATCACTGTTACAATTAACCTTTCTGCTAAATATCAATTACAGCCACAAGCAGGGACGAATTAAAGAGGTCTGACCAGCACACACACACACACACACACACACACACACACACACACGCTTTAACCCCTCATGTATGAAAAGGAGAACGCTAAACAGAATGTCGTGTGGTGAGATTTAGTTGTACTTCTAGTGTTTCTATTTTCTTGGGCTGTGTTCCAAATCGACCTGCAACCACCCTGTACACTACACTGTAGATTCATTCACACTAGTGTGTACAGGACATGGTTGCTAGGCAACTGAAAAACAGACACAAAGCATAAGCTGTCCAATGACTCAGGCTAACAATTTATCCAGCTAGCATGTAGCAGTGGAGCTGTTTATAAAGACATAGTGGGAGTGGAAATGAGACGGAACCACCCGGAACGTCAACTTTTACCTCAAAGACTACCTCAGAGCTAGTCAAGCGTAATTACAGTTAGCATTGAGCGCTAATCTGCAGCTTTCTACATTACACTTTAATAACTAACTACTTAATTATTTATATTTAACAAATCAGTGTAGCACTAGTCGGCTAGCTGATTAGCTTTACATATTAGCTACATTTAAATAGCTAGCTAGCTTTTAGCTAATACAATGACAAACTGTTGTTGTAGCATTAGCCAGCTAGTTTAATAGACACATTCTCTCTCTGTTTTTTTTCTGACCGTCTTTCTATCTCTCTCTCTCTTTTCTGTTCTCTATCTCTCCCTCTTTCTCTCTCTTTTTCTGTCATTTTCTCTCTCTCTCTCTCGCTCTCTCTCTCTGTGTGTCTTTCTCCCTCTTTCTCTGTCTCTCTCTCTCTCTCTCTCTCTCTGTGTGTCTTTCTCCCTCTCTCTCTTTCTCTCTCTCTCTCTCTCACGCTCTCTCTTTCTCTCTCTCTCTGTCTCTCTCTCTCTCTGTCTCTCTCTCTCTCTGTCACGCTCTCTCTTTCTCTCTCTCTCTCTCTCTCTCTCTCTGTGTCTTTCTCCCTCTCTCTCTTTCTCTGTCTCTCTCTCTCTCTCTCTCTCTCTGTGTGTCTTTCTCCCTCTCTCTCTTTCTCTGTCTCTCTCTCTCTCTCTCTCTCTCGCTCTCTCTCTCTCTGTGTGTCTTTCTCCCTCTCTCTCTTTCTCTGTCTCTCTCTCTCTCCCTCTCTCGCTCTCTCTCTTTTTCAGTCTCTCTCTCTCTCCCCATCAGCAGGCTTCATCCCAATCCACACACACTGCACTAAACACTCTGTATAAATCCCTAGACTATAAGCTGACTCTTCAGATTTGGGACACGACCTCGAGTACAAGGCGAATAGGCCACATGCCCCCCTGTGTGGTTACCCACAATCCCACAGGGATTTCCCACCATGCACCTCTTCATCTAATAATACAAATAAGATCATTAAATACGCTAAAACACACACACACACTTTGATGACTTTGTTCTCTATTAGCGTTGAAAGTAGAAACATGTTTTGCTAACGCTAATGAATGCTAATGAAGCAAATTCAAACAGTAGCTAATATTAATTCCTTTAGTTTCATCTTAACCACACACACACACACACACACACACACACACACACACTTTGATCCCTGTCTTCTCTATTAGTGCTGAAAGTAGAAACATGTTTTGCAAATTGTTGCGAATGTTAATGAAGCACATTTCAATACGCCGTCATGCTCAGCTAGCGCTCTTCATTTGCAAGGCAAAACCTGCGTTTTTAAATCTTTTTGGCCCGAAGCAGCACCATCTGCTCCGAAAATAAACAAATCTGTGTCTTCATGGAGGACGAGCTCTTATTCTTTACAACACCGAGACGCTGAAATTAAATTATCACCATTACTATTCTCCTGGAGGACCGCGCTCCTGCTGTTAGCCTCCTGTAGCGTTCAGCACTTAGCTGTGCTGCATTCGCCGCCCCGGGTGTGTCTTTACCCAGCGCAGCAAAATTATTTGTAGTCTGGAATGCTCTGGATCGAAACAGATCACAACTAAAATCAAGAAGCTCATATTTAACAGCTAGCTTTAACGCACGATCTAGAGCTAGCATGAACACCCGGCTAGCTAATCAGCTAATTAACATACAACTTATTCAAAAGACACGCCGCTAAGTAAGAAGGAGCAAATGACTGCGTGTTATTACACTGGAGTGTGTTATTACACTCTTACTACAAACATTTAACAATGTTTACTATTAATAAAGAATACATTACGCATATTATTAGTTACTTCCTGTTTTCACTTACAGCTGCGATTTATAATCACTCTCTCCCTCTCTCTCTCCCTCTTCCTCTCACTCCCTCTCTGAGACTGGAGACTCCTTCCATAAACAGTAACTACACTTCGGTTATGATCATCATCTGCCTTGTGGATGAACGGTTGCTATGGAAACACTAACACATTAATAAAAACCTGTTGTTCACATCACAGCCGGAGCTAAAGCATGAGACAGAAACACCACACACCTTCTGACCAATCAGATTCGAGAATTAAACCCCGCTGTGGTAGAAACACCGACAGCCGGCTCTGTCCCAAACGTCAGCATTCGCCACAAGTGAACACCCGCTATTTAAAGGCTGACATGTCCATGCTAGTTAGGGTTCTTATTAGCATGTCTGCTATATTCTAGGTCTGTTTTCATTAGAACGTTGTCTATATAAAGGTTCTGTCCCAAATACCTGAACTCCTCACTTGTTAGGGTTCTTATTAGTACCTCAGCCATTTTATGGTTCCATCAAAAACTAGTTAGCATTTTTGCTAGAAATGTTCAAATGAACATTTTACTTTTCTTGCTAGCTTTATTTGTTCAGAGCTCGTTACCTGATGGACGTCTAACCAGTGAATGTTAGCTGTTTAACAGCAGGCCTCGTCCCAAATGGGTTCCTGCTAGTAAGCTAAGTAAGTAAAAAGCTATTTAGGTATTTAATGAAGAAAAATAAATGACCTTACCAAAAAAACAAAAATAAAATGATATTCTGGAGGTTTAAACTGACCACAAGGTCAAAACATGGTTGTATGGGTGAGGATAAGAGGAGGGTTAAAGACTCTAGAATTCATAACTGACCTAATGAGGAGAAACTAGTCAGTTCAGTGTTCTAGTGTTTAGTGTTCAGTTTAGTAACTGTCACTGTAACTGAGTCATTTTACCTTCTCTAGAACTCTAGAACTACTAGAAATCTAGAACTCTAGAATTTCTAGAACTCCTAGAACTCCCAAAACCCTCGAACTCCTAGAACTCTAGAACTCCTAAAACCATTAAACTCCTAGAAATGTAGAACTCCTAGAATTCTAAAACTCATATAACTCTAGAACTGTAGAACTCCTAGAACTCTAGAACCCTAGAACCCAGGGGATGAGGTGATGTGTAGTTATGGTTCTCACCAGTAATAGACTAGCATTTGGGACGAGGCCCTTACCTTGAAAGGCTGAAGTTCTAGTAAGTGCATTAAGGAGCTCGGTGTGTGTGTGTTTGTGTGTGTGTGTTGCAGAAATGTATAAAGTTATTATCGCGTCTTGCGACGGTTCTTCCTCCGTGTGACTTTCACACTCTGAAGAGACACCTGATGTAACGCCACATCCTGACGCTTCCTCCTCTAATTCAATTAAAATCCAATTCAATTAAAATTTAATTAAAGGCTTTTTTCACGTCGGAAGGCGAGAAACTTGGGGTTGGCGGCGGAGCGCCGGTTTTACACGTCTTCTCTAGCACAAAGTAATTGCACCCCTCCCCCCTCTTTTAATATTCATTTTAATTAGCATGTACGAGATCTCAGATCAAAGAAACGTCTCTCGTTATATCTAAAGTGAAATGAGAAATTATTTAGAAACACGTTTACCACGTGACCCGCGTGAGGTTCTGATACACGCCGATCACCACTGAGATGCAAATAGCAGAGTCACATGACAACAACAAATAACAAATGACAAAAACAACAGATAACAACAAATGATTCACTAATAAGATAATGTTAGCGACGGACAGATGGCGGTTGTTATGGTAACACTGAAAGGAAACAACATCTCAAAATCTCAACTAATGTGTGCTAGTTTAGATTGCGGTTCACTAAGCAGTTAGCTAGTCATGTTACTGAGATTAGTGATGTCAGGAGGGTGTAGGCGGGTTACTCATTTGCATATTCATGAATATTGGCAGAATCTGGTATTTCATGAGAGCAATGGCATAAAGTCTCTTAGGATCTATAATAAAAAAGTTATTTTTAATGTTACACCCAGTAAAATTGCATTAATTAAATAGCAATAAGTAAGCATTAGTTAATTAAGTGTGTGTGTGTGTGTTTGTGTGTTTGTGTGTGAGCTGAGAGTTGCAGGAAGTTACAACAGCTCTAAAGACTGATTGTCTACACGAGCCGGGCTACGACCTTGGCTAACATTCTTTTCCCTCTGTCTGTGTGTGTGTGTGTGTGTGTGTGTGTGTGTACAAGTTTGCATGCGCGTGTGTGTGTTTTGTTCCGAAGGTCAAGTGAACATGTAGCAGCTCACTAACAAATGATGTGGGGAGAAAAATTGTGTGTGTGTGAGAGAGAGTGTGAGAGAGTGTGAGAGAGAGAGAGAGAGAGCTGCAGTGTGACCAGGTTTAAAAACTTTATAAATTTTAAAATAATATTAAAATAACTTTAATGAATTAATAATATATATATTTAAATATTTCTACACACATTGCACTATAAATTTAGCATTGTAGCATTTAGCATGATGTACGCTATGACATTTAGAACTGTAACGGTTGCTATGTGAACATTAGCTTGGCACTAGCATAGCTTTACAACATGATTAGCATTGTAATAGCTAAAACATGGCGTTACTCTCAACATCACCTTTTTACCAAATTATTTTACTTCATTTCACACCGCTAATCACAAAGCTAGCTAGATTTAACACGCAAGGCTACGTTTTTCTTCTTTATGACAGGATTTCATTCTCTTACATTCTCTTTAATTAAGAGAACTTTTCCGTCAGCTGTGACCAAGTGCACGATTAGCTGAAACACCAGAAGCGGTGCTAGCGGTGGATGCTAAGTGTAATAGCATTTTGGTGTTATTTTAGACTAGTTTTAGTAGTTCTGAATCTTTTCTTACTATTAAATCAACACTTCTGAGGTAAAAGTCAACGTTCCAGATGTTTCTGTGTCTCACTGCGTATGTATAAAAGACTAAATGGCTACATGCTAGCTAGAACATTTAGCCAGCCGTGATCATGGCTATGTGAATATAGTATCAGTTGCTTAGCGACAATGCGGGCATGATTTTCATCAGTTGCATAGCAACACAGATAGCGAGTAAGCTTCCTGTCAGTATTTAACATTTGAGATTTTCCGAAAGTATTTTTCCACTCCGTAATGATTTGCTTTAATCGCAGCTATTATTTTATGCTAATTTTCTGCTAGCGCTAGTTATTCCTGTAAAAACCCTGAATAAATGCAAACATGACAACACATACATCACTGCTCAGCATTTGCTAATCAGCATCTGCATAATGCTAATTACGCTAACGTCATTAAGTCAGCTTCTGCTAGCGTTCGGCATTTGAAGCGCAGAACCTCACTCTGCTTTAAGACCAGAGCGGAAACGAAGAGAAATCCTTCCACCTTAACACTGAAAATAGATTCCACAGGTCACAGGGTTCCTTCACAGCGGGTTCTATAAGAAACACCTCGGGGAACGCTAACGCACCACCGCTACAGCTACACTCACTGAGGTGAAGGTCAAAGTGCAGCAGCAGGAGCTGTGTTTATTTTATCACTTATCCTACAATAACACACGGAATTTACTCAGAACATCAACATCAGCGGAGTCATGTCTCATGCTGCGCACGGGGCGCTAATAATAACATTCACTACAGAACAACTGGCAACGTTTTTCTTAGTTTCAGTTAGCTGGACTTAAACTTATTTAACTTCAGTTAGCTTAGTTTAGTTGGGTTTAGTTTAATTAGCTTCAGTTAGCAGGCTTTAGCTTCAGTTAGCTTCAGTTAACTGAAATTAGCCTCAGTTAGCTCCAGTTAGCTTTATTAGCTGGATTTAGCCTCAGTTAGCTTAGTTAGCTGGGTTTAGCCTTATTTAGCTTCAGTTAGCTTTATTAACTGGATTTCACCTCGTTTAGCTTCAGTAGCTGGATTTAGCATCATTTAGCTCCAGTTAGCTTTATTAACTAGATTTAGCCACATCTCACTTCAGTTAGCTTTATTAACTGTACTTAGCTTCATTTAGCTTCAGATTTTTTTCTGCTTGTCATGTTTGTGGTAAAGTTTTGTGACATTTTACATTTTATTAGCGAGTGTTTCTCATTTTCAATTTATTTAATTTCTACTCGCTGAATTCTGTTTATTGAAGATTATTCACTTAATTCTATTCACTGGATAGTCTGGTTCATTAAAATCTAGTTACTGAGTTTCATTTATTAAATTCTATCGCTCAAATTCTACACACTGAATTCTATTTATTGGATCTTTGTTTACTGAATTTTTTTTATTGGGTTCAGTTTTTTTTCTACTTTTTCTATTAATTCGACTGTACACCTGAACACACACACACACACACACACACACACAAGCGGTCAGTTCTTTAGCGCTGAATGTCTCAGTAGCCAGTTCAGAACAGTTCCTTAAGGGTTCTACTCGGAACCGGTTTTGATCAGATGTTAATGATACGCTGTTAAACACATCAAGCCTTCCAGCTTTTCACTTTACTGCATTACTCACTCCTTTGTGTATCGACTCACGGCCTGCAGTGCATTATGGGTAATGTTTTAAAACGGAGGGGGGAGGGGCAGGTGTGTGTCTTTCTCTCCTCTCACACACCTCTCAAAGCAAAGTGATAATATCCATGTGAGCACACGTCTGTGTTAATTAAGGTGAACACACATGAAGCACTGATGTGTGTGTGTGTGTGTGTGTGTGATGAAGCTCTGGGAGGAGGAGGAGTTGTGTGATGTTCCTCTCTTTCCCTGTGACAGAGCCTCGATGCTCGTTAAACCTTTTCTTTATCTCTTAACAATCGCTCTAATTATGTTCATTGAAGGGGGCCAATTAGCGCGGGGCCGTGTGCGCCCGGGGCCGCGCGCCGCCACACCAACGTGCAATTAACGCCGCCAAAATTTATTTAGAGACACTTCTCGCCTTTTGACTCCCTCCAATTATCGCTAATCAATGCTGCCGAGAGACGACGGGTCGCCGTAATTCATCAGGAGAGAAAAAAAGTGACACACACACACAGACACACACACAGACACACACACAGACACACACACAGACACACACACAGACACACACACAAAACAAGCCCTCACTGACTCTGAAGGGCAAAAATGTCAGACACAACAACATTACAAGCAGAGAGAGAAAAATAGAGCTAACATGAAGCACTTTAACAGAGCGAGAGAGAGAAACAGACACACGGATAGAGAGACTGAGAAAAAGACAGAGAGAGACAGAGAGAGACACACACACACACACACACACAGAGAGAAACAGACACACGGATAGAGAGACAGAGAGAGAGAGAGAAACAGACACATGGATAGAGAGACTGAGAAAAAACAGAGAGAGACAGAGAGAGAGAGAGACACACACACAGAGAAACAGACACACAGATAGAGAGAGACAGGTACAAAGAGACAAAGATAGAGAGACACACAGAGATATAGGGAGACACAGAGAGAGAGACAAATAGAAAGAGACACAGAGAGACACAGATAGAGAGAGAGACATAGATAGAGAGCAACACAGAGAGAGACACAGAGAGAGACAAATAGAGAGACACATATAGAAAGAGACACACAGGTAGAGAGACACAGAGAGAGACAGCCAGACACACACAGAGAGAGACACACAGAGAGACACGGATAGAGACACACAGTAAGACACAGATAGAGAGGGGCACAGATAGAAAGACAAAAAGAGACATGCAAATAGAGAGGGGTACACAGAGAGGCACAGATAGAGACACACACATAGATAGAGAGACACACACATAAAGAGACACAAACAGACACACAGATGAAGAGACAGAGAGACTCAGACAAACACAGAGATAGAGAAACAGAGAGAGAGAGAGAGAGAGAGAGAGAGAGAGAGAAACTTAGAGAGGGACAGAGATAGAGAGATACAGAGAGAGACAGATAGAGAGTGACATAGATAGAGAGCATCAGAGAGAAACACTGATAGACAAAGACACAGATAGAGAGAGACAAATGGATAGAGAGACCCAAAGAAAGACACAGATAGAAAGAAACATGCATAGAGAGAGTCAGAGAGGAAGACATGGTAAGAGAGAGACAAAGATAAGGAGAGAGAGACAGATATATAGAGAGACAGTCAGATAAAGAGAGACAGGCAGAGAGACAGACACACCCACACGGCCAGAGAGACTGAGACAGTCAGTCAGTGTTTTAATGACGACAATCAACTCAAATGAAGCCGCAGGAACCAAAGACAGAACACAGGGACGATGATGTCCACACGTCCACACAAACAACCATAATGTTGGGAAAATGAGATTATAAACCAGAAATGAACCTGGATTATCCAATCAGTAAGCTGCACTGTTTATAGCTCCGCCCACACGCCCATGTTTGTTTACAGTAGAATAATCACAACATGCAAGAGAGGTTTATTTATCCAAACCCCACAAAGACAGAATTACATGTGTGTGTGTGTGTGTGTGTGTGTGTGTGAGAGAGAGAGAGAGAGAAAATGGCGTGTTTGGTATTAATGCGTGTTTAACACCCGACTATCAGCGCTCACAACACCACATCTGTTTGTTTGAGTTCCACTTCAGTAATTAGCTAATTAGCTCACTAAATTAGGAGCGACACTGAAAGTGTACACTTCGCCTTGTGACACACAGATAACACACACACACACACACACACACACACCTCACTTCACTACGAGAGCGTACATTCCTCAAACACATCACTGAATATTTGATCTTTTTTATTTTCCACACCACAACACACTCGCTACTGTATTTATAAAGCTAACGGCTAATAGCAGAAATAAACTACATCATTAAGACAAAAACACACGCGGCCATCATCTATTTTCTGTTGTGTAGCAACACAAAGGTAACAACTCAGCTAGCCACTTGTGCTCATTGTGGTCAGTCGCGTGTTAGCAGCCAAACAAAAACCTCAAAATTTGAACATGTCGATTAAATAATAATAATAAAAATCCAGAGAGATCAGCAGCTATAACGTTTAAAAAAATGGTTTAATGGTTAGCTAATACTAGCAAACTAGCTAGTCGAGGTATATATTTATTAGCGGTTTCATGAAATATTTTCTTTTAGCTTTTGATAATTTAGCATATCTAGAAACGCTAATGATTATGAAACACACTACCAGGAAGATGAGAAATTGTATAGCTAGCATTAGCATGGTTACTTTTATACAAAGAGTAAATCTCAGGAGTCTGTTGATTTTTCTCTAGCAGCCAACGTGGCTCGTTTTACTGCTAACCTTCGAGATTTCATTCTAGTTTAGCATATGAAGTCTAAATATCAAGATCAGTAGGCTAAGACTTATGTTTACAGAACCTTTGCAGAGCTGCTAATTGTCTGTATAAACATGAAACATGCGGATTATGAAGGTTGTTACATTGAACTTTTGTTGAGGAATTTTAGCTAGTGCTAGCAGTGTGGCTAATTTTCCATATAAACATGGAAGTAACAGAAATGGTGTTTAACTGTGCAGGAATTCTACTGTAGTTAGCGATGTGGCTAAATTTACAGCTAATCAGATACTTTTGACACTAGCAATGCAGCAAGATTTAACAACACAATTAACAGAAAAATTCACTTTTAATTCATTCAGACATTTTCAAATGATATTTTTAAACATTGAATAATTTATTTCTGTAGTTAAATAAAAATTTAAAGTACAAAATTTTTCAGATTTTATAAAATAATGTGCTGCTTTAAAATCGTTTTAATATTTAATTATTATTTATTAATAATTAATAGTTATTTAATATATGATTATTTTATATCAATATATTAATTAATTAATTAATTATTTAATTAATTAACAAATAAATGTAATTAAGAAAAATAATTTACATGAATTAATAAAAATAATTAACAAAAATAAATTTACATTAATAAATAAATGTAATTAAGAAAAATAATTTACATGAATTAATACAAAATAAATAAATAGTAAAATTATACTTATACTGTCTAATACTTATCTTCTGAAACAAATGTTCCGAGAAAATATTTATCTTTTAAACACTTTAATGTGAAACGTCTTATGTAAAAACGTTCTAACTGAGACACGCTAAAGCTAAACCTGTGTGTTTATTAATTAGTGACGTTAGTGTCGTAGCACCAGCGCAGAAACACATCAAAGCTAATCAGCTAGCATGGTTTAGTGAGAACAGGGAGGATGTGGAGGTTAGATGGGGTTTTTTTGCTGATCTGCTCCTTTAACGCCGGAACGTGACGCCGGCTCGTGAAAAATCCCAGCTAAAGCGGCGGAGTGTGTAGCGCTCGGTATGTGGTGTGTGTTGGGGAAAAAAAGAAAGCAAAAAAACCCACCCAGAACCTCTTCTCGGCGCTCTGATATTCCGTTTAAAAATTTACGTGTAATAAAAAGTGATTTTTCGCCCGCACTTTCCGACAGAGCGGTTTGACCTTGAGCTTGTGAATAATTTTAAATAAAGCGGCAGGACGTGAACACACTTCACCGTGATTCAATCATCGGGAAATATCATCCATCATGTCAGGAAGGGACACACACACACACACACACACACACACACACACACACAGAGCAGGCTCTCAAAATATGCAGTCATTATGAGGCAATATCAGGAGCATCCATTACTGCAAACACATTACACGGAGTTATTCACACACACACAGCGCCCCCTGGTGGATCTACACGGGCTTTTAATTCAGATTGCATTAAATCATTAACCTCCATACATCTCATCTTTCCTGTATATTTTTCTTTGTTTCTCCAACATTTCATTTTGTGAATAGTATTCATCCCCTTGTGTGTGTGTGTGTGTGTATTGTTGTCTTTAGTAAGCTTGTGGAATACACAACCTTCCTCTTCACGGTGTTGTGTATAGTGTAACGTACAGACAGTGGAGCAGACCATGGAGAAGGTAAGAGTGGGCGTGAATAATGATGAATATTCATGAGGTGATAATTAGGAGGTTATAATACTGACCGATAAATGAACAGGATGTGTGAATATATGAATATGGATATATAATACACATCGAAATTAGAGATGGAATAAGAGGAGTGTGTGTGTGGGAGGGGGCATGATGATACACACATACACTTTCTCTCTAACACACACACACACACACACACACACACACACACAGCCAGCAGGTGGCAGCGTTGCATCACCACACACTAAAGCTGCAAAGTGACATCATACAGGAATGAACATAAAGCTGTGTGTGTGTGTGTGTAGAAAAAGAGGCTTTTAATGGTGTTCAGATGTAAGTGTACAAAGGTAAAGTGCAGAAGGAGGCGTGGCCTCTGTGTGTCAGTCACAGTGAAGCAGTCTTAAGCATAAGGTCTTAGTGTGTGATTTGAGACACAACTCATGACTACTACTGTGTGTGTGTGTGTGTGTGTGTGACCCAGACAGAGAGGTTTCAGCCCTGAGCTGCAATAATAACCATGATACAAGGTTAGGTAATTATTGTGAATTGTGAATTTAATACTCTCCCCACCAAACGCACACACACACACACACAGTAATTGTGTTTCCTCAGAACTGCAGGAAATGACAAAGATCTGCAGAACGATAATCCTGCAGCCCAGGCAGCCTCCGTGTGTGTGTATATGTGTGTGAGTGAGTGAGTAAGTAAATGAATGAGTGAGAGTGTATGTATGTGTGTGTGGGTGCATTTGAGAGAGAGAGAGAGAGAGAGAGAGAGAGAGAGAGAGAGGAGTGTGTGTGTGTGAGTATATATATATATACGTATATATATATACACGGGTGTGTGTGTCTGAATGTAAGTGTCTGAGTGTGTGTGTATGTGTGGGTGTGTATAAGTGTGTGTGTGTGTGTGTGTCTGTATGTCAGTGTGTATATAAGTGTGTGTGTGTGTGTATATAAGTGTGTGTGTGTGTGTCTGTGTGTGTATATAAGTGTGTGAGTGTGTGTGTATATATATCTAAGTGTGTGTGTGTGTCTGTCTGTGTGTTTGTGTGTGAGCGTGTGTGTACATGTATGTGTGTGTGTGAACTGCTGCTGGAATAAAACCTGGTGCTATTTGGATTCTGGGGGCGGAGTCACTCCATCACCTTGACAAAGACTCCAGCTACAGGTTTATAAATGTGAGACATGTAAAGGTCTTAAAAATAGACATGAACATTTGGGTTTGTAATGAATACAAAAATTAATCAGTGAGTAAAGCACTAACAAATCAATCAATCAATCAATCAATCAATCAATCAATCAATCAATCAATCAATCAACCTCTGACCAACACAGTTAACAGTAAAATTCACTTTTAATTAATTCATTTTAAAATGACATTTTTAGACATTGAATAATTTATTTCTGTAGTTTTTTAAATTAAAAAGTACAATTCTTTTCACATTTTTTAAATAATGTGCTGCTTTAAAATCTTTTTAATATTTAATTATTTATTAATATTTAATAGTTACTTAATTTTTGGTTATTTTATATTGATTATTTTAAATCAATATATATTTCTATCATAATATATACAATGTCATTACTAAAAATAATGAATTACTGTAAAAATGTAAAAATGACTAAATAAATACGTTTAATTAAATAATAAGTAAATGTAATTAATAAAAAATAATTTAAATTAATTAATAAAAAATGTAATCAATAAAAAACTAATGAAATTAATTGATTAATAAATGTAATCACTAAAAAATAATTCAGTCATATTCAGACATCTGATTTGTTAGAATATTATTTATTTATTTAAACTTTTAAATCTAAATATTTCTGTGTCTAACGTCACAGTGACGCTAGTTTATTATGTTGTATAATTCTTAGTTTTTGCTACGCAGTAAAAAGTGATGTGTGATGAAGATTATGGACAGTTACAACTTGTTTTTTTTTTACCTTTTCTCCAAAACAGAGAGGATTAGTGAAAAGCTGATTCCTGTCTGATCCGCTACAGCGCTAACGTAGCTAAAAACAAACAGAAACTTATAGCCACCAGTTTAGCATGAAATATGTTTCTCTTGTTCACCAAAAAAGCTAGAAGACTCGCGAGAAACTCAACACACTCGATGCTGGAGTTTAAACCTGATGTGTGTTCAGCTGCAGTGCATTATGGGTAAATGACACTGAGACATAAACACTTCAACGTCAAATAACCGACATCGGAGACAGAAACTGTGCGCTAGCGTTTGGGTCGAAGCCCAAATCAGCAACGGCTTCAACACACACTGGAGAGATGCTTTTATTTTAGTGTGTGTGTGTGTGTGTGTGTGTGTGTCTCTACTGCAGCTCACAAGAGCAAATCAAGCAGCAATTCGAGAGCTCTTTCATTAGTGTGTGTCCCTGTACACCACACACACACACACACACACACACACACACACACACACACACACACACACACACACACAGAGCCAGATGGCCACTTTGTGCCGCGTCTTCCGCTCTGCAATTACACTCGTTCTCTTTCCCTCCTTCCTCTATCAGGGACTGTGTGTGTGTGTGTGTGTGTGTGTGTGTGTGTGTGTGTGTGTGCCATCTGCAGGAAAACTGGTTTTCATGCAATTAACTACAGGAACAGGCCAAACTGCCACAATAAACACTAAATGATGAAAAAGCTGCATTAGAGAAAGTGCGTCGATGGGAAAAGAGACGATTCAGTCGAATCAAATCATGAAAGTGAATCGTTTACAGTGAATCAAAACAATAATTAATTTTCAAAAGTTTACTCATCAAATCAAATTATGGTGAAAAACTGAGACCTGAATCGTTCACGCCAAATCAAGAATCCTATCTGAATCAAATCATGGCAATATCTGACACATGAATGAATCATTTACAGTGAAAACATTTTTGTGAATCTGAAAGTGAATCAAACATCGAAACAATTTTCCTAAAGAATCTAAATCGAATTGAATCATGCTAATATCTGGTACTCCTCTGAATCATTTAAACTAAATCAAATGTATTCAAAAAATTAAATCACTAAATAGTTTTCCGAACAATCCTAATCCAATCAAAACAAAAACATGATATTCGAGACGAGACTGAATCATTTACATTGAATCAAAACACAGTATTGTGTCCTGAAAAAATCCCAATCTCATCAAAACACAATGAATCATGAGAATTCACTGCATTCCTTACATTAAATCAAACCAGTAAATCATTTATCAAAAAGAATCATGATATTTGAGACTGAATTGTTTACACTGAATCAAAATGAGTCATTTATCAAAAAAATCTGAATCAAACTGGTGATATTTTATATTTCATTGAATCAGTTACACTGACTTGATTTGAGACTGTGACTGAATCTTTCACTTTCAGTTAATCAAAACCATGAACTGTTTCCCAAAATAAATGTAATCTATAAAGATTTAATTTAAATTTAATTGAATCATTATAGTTGAGACTTGACTGAATCATTTCCACTGAAAAATGATCTGAATCAAAACATAATTTCTGGATATTTAATACTTAACTGAGCCATTTACAATAAATCAGAACAATAATTAATTCCCCAAAGAATCATACTACAATCTAGTATTTCAGTGAATCATTTACATTGGACCAATATTCACATTTGAATCAAATCTTGGTGATATTTGTGACTTCACTGAACCGATAACACTGAATCACTTCTCAGAGAATCCTAATCAAACCCAACAAGGATGATGATATGATTTGAATTGAATCTTGGTGATACTGAGACTTCACTGAGTTGTTTGTATTGAATTTATTCCAGAGAATTCTAATCGAATGAAGTCTCTGTGATGATTTAAAAGGTGTATTGACTTGAAGCACTGAAATGATTCCTAAATGAATCAGTCACAGTGAATCATTGAATCATGAGATCACAGAGTTGCACTTCAGCCACCTGTGTTAAGTGTGTTGTTAAAGGGGGGGGTGTTGAGGATTCACACACACACACTGACCCGTTTGTTCTTGTTGGAGTAGGTTCTCTGCAGCAGTCTCTCCTGCGTGTGCTCCGTGTTGTTGGGCAGGTCGAAGCCGTTTTCCTCCACCTCATCCTTCACTTCCTCCTCCTTTTCCTCCTCCGCTGGTTTCTGTCGTTTAACAGCGGCTGCTGTCCCCCACCTCCTCTCCTTCCTGCTGCCGTTCAGCTTCACTGAGCCGTTCCTCTGCTGAACCAAAAAAAAAAAAAAACCAGGAGAAAAGAATGTGATAAACTGCAGCTGAATTACTGATCACACTGATCTGAGATGGGTCCAGTGGGCAGGGCCTAATATTCTAATGAGCAGCTTGATTGACAGCCCTGTGTCTGAGACCGCGTTAGCCACAGTTATAGAGTTACACAGTAGCTACGCTCGTTAGATATTAGCTTATACTTTACTTGCTAGTCCTTTTTTTCACTTTATATCGCTAGGTTAACTTTTGCTTGATTAGCTTGGTTAGCGTTCACTGTGGAGTAAATTTATGGCATTACTTGCTACTTATTTACTTACTTGCTAGGTTAGCTTACACTCGCTAGGTTAGCTTTCACTTTACTTGCTAGGTTAGCTTACACTGGCTAGGTTAGCTTTCACTTTATTTGCTAGGTTAGCTTACACTCGCTAGGTTAGCTTTCACTTTACTTTCTAGGTTAGCATACATTCGCTAGGTTAGCTTACACTTGCTAGGTTAGCTTTCACTTTACTTGCTAGGTTAGCTTACACTCGCTAGGTTAGCTTTCACTTTACTTGCTAGGTTAGCTTACACTCGCTAGGTTAGCTTTCACTTTACTTGCTAGGTTAGCTTACACTCGCTAGGTTAGCTTTCACTTTACTTGCTAGGTTAGCTTACATTCGCTAGATTAGCTTTCACTGGGTAGGCAAGTTTACACTTTACTTTCTGATTTAGCTTTCTCTTCACTAGCTAGGTTATATTTTACTCAATTGGTTAGCTTTTTCATTTCTTGCTTTGTTAGCATCTCTTGTCAGGTTAGCTTTCTCACTGTGTAGTTTTACTAAAAGCTGAGTGGGAGGGGTGAGTGATATAAGCCCTCTGATTGGTGGGGTCAGAGCCTATACAAGCTTTACCCAAGATTAGCTCCGCCCACTTTTTTTTATTGTTTTAATAGTTTTCCAAAGCCAAAAAAAAAAAAAAAAAAAACAGAATCCTGGTGAAATCTGATTCACTCAGCTGAATCAAAGGAGTCGATTCATTCACACAGAAAACCGATTCTGAAAACGTTAGTGGGAGGGGCTTCTCCTGTCAACCAAAGCTAGGGTCCACAGCCTCTTATACCTTATGTAGTGAACAGCTGTAGTGAGTAGAGAACCTCGCCGTGTGTCTGAGGCTTTTATGGTGAATCTTTATGACGGAAAATTAACATTTAAATAAAATAAATAAAGAAATAAAATAAAAGAAGCAAAATGTATGAATATATTTTTTAAAGCAGCAAATATTAAAGTTGATGATAATCTCATCATTCCTACAAAACATGATCTAAACACAGTGTAGCTGCTGCTATAACACACTCATTAATATTCATCAAGCGCTCATTAATATTCACAGGCATTCTGCTGTTGTAGATCTGGATTCGTCGCCATCATGAAACAGGAAATGACTTCATTCCTTGCTCTGTATTTAAATCTGTTTACTGGTATGTAAATTGTACACGCGAACAGTTTTACTAATGATTTACAGCGCAGTGACTGTGTGTGTTTGTGTGTGTGTGTGTGAGAGAGAGAGTTAGCAGACTGAGCTGTCAACGCTAACACACACCTTTAATTAACTCTCACAGAGAGTTGTGTTTACATCACCTCACACTAAAGACGCTCTGACACACACACACACACACACACACACACACCTGTCACTGAGTGAGCAGCAGGAAATAACGACCTTCATAAACATGACACACTTAATAATAATAATAATAATAATAATAATAATAATAATAATTAGAATGAAGCACACACTGCTAATCACATGTAAGAGATACGTTCCATTTTTCATGTCATATAAGACAATACTGACGCTCACGTTCCTCACGTCAGGAACCTGGGTATTCTCAGTGTTGAGCCTCGTTCTTCTCATCACTAATATTCCCCTCTTTGTGGGGAGAAGACCTGAGGTCAGAGGTCATCAGCTAGAGACTCACTAACAATCAAGTCTGCAAGCTAAGGATACCGTTAGCTAGCAATGCAGTGTCCGTAAGGATGAAGGTACACTTAGTGTTAGAGAATTTGCTAGCAATGCAGCTAGTTTTAGGAAGAAACAATAAACACTGGGATGATGCAGGCTCTTTATTTCTTTTACAGAACCTGTGGCTAGCATGACATGTAGCTTATTTGTTTTTAATTCCCACAAGACACCGAGAGAACAGTGCAATAGAACCATGTGTGTGTGTGTGTGTGTGTGTGTGTGTGTGTGTGTAGAGATGGAGGGATGATGCAGTAGAGAGGGACAATTTTCCCCCCTAGAGGGTGAGCAAGAATAAATTGAACACAGCCACTGAGACAGAAGGTCAAAGGTGAAATCTCTGAGGAGCTTCATGGCTCGGAGATGAGAGGAATATAGATGACTGAGAATCTTCAAGGGAACATTTTTACATCTATTATTCACACACACACACACACACACACACACACACACAGACGGAGGATAAAATAAACATGTCAGTGGAGAGTGTGTCACACAGTTAACCTCGTCTCCAGCAGATGCTGCTTTAATACGCTTAATTGAACTTGACATCTGAAGCTATTATTATGTAATATAATGAATGGACAGTGTGTTAATGGTCCTCTCTGCACCAGGGCTTTCAGGTCATCACTGCGATCCGCTCACAGCTCCGCTTTACACAAGAAAGGAAATGTTAAACTCAGTAACAGTTCCAGTCAGTCAGAGGTGAGGCCCGGTGTTA
>NC_080731.1:890740-910740 GCF_019097595.1 Hemibagrus wyckioides
CACACTGTAAACACACACACTGTAAACACACTGTAAACACACACACTATAAACACACACTATGAACACACTGTAAACACACACACTATAAACACACTGTAAACACACACACTGTAAACATGCATAAACACACACTGTAAGCACACACACTGTAAACACACACACACACTAAACACACTGTAAACACACACACTGTAAACACAAACACACTATAAACACACACACTAAACACACACACTGTAAACACACTGTAAACACACACACACTATAAACACACTGTAAACAAACACACTATAAACACAAACACACTGTAAACACACACACTGTAAACACACTGTAAACACACACACTATAAACACAAACACACTGTAAACACACACACTATAAACACAAACACACTGTAAACACACACACTGTAAACACACTGTAAACACACACACTATAAACACACTATAAACACACTATGAACACACTAAACACACACACACTATAAACACACTGTAAACACACACTGTAAACACACACACTATAAACACACACACACACACTGTAAGAACCCACACACTGTAAACACACTGTAAACACACACTATAAACACACACACTGTAGACACACACTATAAACACACTGTAAAAACACACACTGTAAAAACACACACTGTAAACACACTGTAAACACACACTGTAAACACACACACTGAAACACAAACACACTATAAACACACACACTGTAAACACACACACTAAACACAAACACACTGTAAACACACACACTGTAAACACACTGTAAACACACACACACTATAAACACACTGTAAACACACACACTATAAACACACTATAAACACACACTATGAACACACTAAACACACACACACTATAAACACACTGTAAACACACACTGTAAACACATACACACTATAAACACACACACACACACACACACACACTGTAAGAACCCACACACTGTAAACACACTGTAAACGCACACACTATAAACACACACACTGTAGACACACACTATAAACACACTGTAAAAACACACACTGTAAAAACACTGTAAACACAAACTGTAAAAAACACTGTAAACACACACACTATGAACACACAATATAAACACACACACTGCAAACACACACACTAAAAAATACTGTAAACACACACTGTAAAAACACTAAACACACACTGTATACACACACACTAAAAAATACTGTAAACACACACTGTATACACACTGTAAACACACACACTAAACACACACACTGCAAACACACACACTGTAAAAAATACTGTAAACACACTGTAAAAACACTGTAAACACACACACTGTATATACACTGTAAACACACACACTGTAAAAACACACACTGTATATACACTGTAAACACACACTGTAAAAACACTAAACACACACACTGTATATACACTGTAAACACACACACTGTATATACACTGTAAACACACACACTGTAAACACACTGTAAAAACAGTGTAAACACACTGTAAAAACACTGTAAACACACACACTGTATACACACTGTAAACACACACTGTAAAAACAGTGTAAACACACACTAAACACATACACACTATAAACACACACACACACACACTGTAAGAACCCACACACTGTAAACACACTGTAAACGCACACACTATAAACACACACACTGTAGACACACACTATAAACACACTGTAAAAACACACACTGTAAAAACACTGTAAACACAAACTGTAAAAAACACTGTAAACACACACACTATGAACACACAATATAAACACACACACTGCAAACACACACACTAAAAAATACTGTAAACACACACTGTAAAAACACTGTAAACACACACACTGTATATACACTAAACACACACACTGTAAAAACACTAAACACACACACTGTAAACACACACACTGTAAAAACAGTGTAAACACACACACTAAACACACACACTGCAAACACACACACTGTAAAAAATACTGTAAACACACTGTAAAAACACTGTAAACACACACACTGTATATACACTGTAAACACACACTGTAAACACACACACTGTAAACACACACTGTAAACACACACACTTTAAAAACAATGTAAACACACTGTAAACACACACACTGTAAAAACAATGTAAACAAACACACTGTAAACACACTGTAACAACAATGTAAACACACACACTGTAAACACACACACACACACACTATCAACACACACTGTAAACACACACACACTAAACACATACACACTATAAACACACACACACAGTGTAATCACCCACACACTGTAAACACACTGTAAACGCACACACTATAAACACACACACTGTAAACACACACTGTAAACACACACACTGTAAACACACACTGTAAACACACACACTGTAAAATCAACGTAAACACACACACTGTAAATGATGTCTTATACACCCACACACACACACACACCACAACAACCATACTGTTATCACAGTGTAGCGCTAACACATAAGAATGAGGTCAGTGCAGCAACTGACCTAGAATCATCATTACGTCACCTACAACTGCTCTCACACACACACACACACACACACACTCTACTAAGCAGTGTCAGTCTCCCATTTTAATATACTGACTGGATATTAGAGGATTTAAATTCCACCAAGTAATGATGTCATAATGGCCGTTAGAACAGCTGACCAATCACACGGAGTGAACACGCAACAGTGTAAACACATACACTGTAAACACGCACACGAACACACACTGTAAGCACACACACACTGTAAACACACACACACACAAAAACACACTAAACACAAACACACTGTAAACACACACACTGTAAACACACACACACTAAACACACACACACTAAACACACACACTAAACACAAACACACTGTAAACACACACTGTAAACACACACACACACACTAAACACACTGTAAACACACACTGTAAACACACACACACTAAACACACTGTAAACACACACACACACACACACTGTAAAGACGCACACTATAAACACACTGTAAACACACTGTAAACACACATACACTATAAACACACTGTAAACACACATACACTATAAACAAACTGTAAACACACACTATAAACACACTGTAAACACAGACTATAAACACACTGTAAACACACACACTGTAAATACACACACACACTGTAAACATGCACACTATAAACACACACAAACTATAAACACACACAAACTATAAACACACACAAACTATAAACACACTGTAAACACACACTATAAACACACTGTAAACACACATACACTATAAACACACTGTAAACACACATAGACTATAAACACACTGTAAACACACACACTATAAACACACTAAACACACACACTATAAACACACTAAACACACACACACCATAAACAAACTGTAAACACACATACACTATAAACACACTGTAAACACACACAGTGTAAAAAATACACACTGTAAACACACACACTGAATACACACTACAAACACACACACTGAATACAGACACTGCGAACACACACACTGTAAACACACACACTGTAAACACACACACTGAATATAGACACTGTAATTACACACACTATAAACACACATGCTGTAAACACACACACTGTAAACACACACACTACAAACACACACACTACAAACACACACACTGTAAACACACACACTGTAAACACACACACTGCAAACACTCACACTGTAAACACACACACTGTAAACACTCACACTGTAAACACTCACACTGAATACAGACACTGTAATTACACACACTACAAACACACATGCTGTAAACACACACACTGTAAACACACTCTCTGTGAATACAGACACTACAAACACACACACTGTAAACACACATGCTGTAAACACACACACTGTAAACACACACACTGTGAATACAGACACTACAAACACACACTGTAAACACACACACTAAACACACACACTGAATACAGACACTACAAACACACACACTGTAAACACACACACTGAATACAGACACTACAAACACACACACTGTGAATACACACACTGTAAACACACACACTGTAAACACACACTGTGAATACACACACTACAAACACACACTGTAAACACACACTACAAACACACACTGAAAACAGACACTGCAAACACACACACTACAAACACACACACTGTAAACACACACACTGTAAACACACACACTACAAACACACACTGAATACAGACACACACACTGTAAACACACACACTACAAAGACACACACTGTAAACACACACACTGTAAACACACTACAAACACACACACTGAATACAGACACTGCAAACACACACACTGTAAACACACACTACAAACACACACTGAATACAGACACTGCAAACACACACACTGTAAACACACACTGAATACAGACACTGCAAACACACACACTACAAACACACACACTAAACACACACACTACAAACACACACACTGTAAACACACACACTACAAACACACACACACTGAATACAGACACTGCAAACACACACACTGTAAACACACACACTACAAACACACACACTGTGAATACAGACACTGTAATTACACACACTGTAAACACACACACTACAAACACACACACTACAAACACACACACTACAAACACACACTGTAAACACACACTGTAAACACACACACTGAATACAGACACTACAAACACACACACTGTAAACACACACACTAAACACACACACTAAACACACACACTACAAACACACACTGAATACAGACACTACAAACACACACACTGTGAATACACACACTAAACACACACTACAAACACACACACTGTAAACACACACACTGTAAACACACACACTACAAACACACACACTGAATACAGACACTGCAAACACACACACTGTGAATACACACACTGTGAATACACACACTACAAACACACACACTGTAAACACACACACTAAACACACACACTGAATACAGACACTACAAACACACACACTGTAAACACACACACTGTAAACACACACACTAAACACACACACTGTAAACACACACACTAAACACACACACTGTAAACACACACACTGAATACAGACACTGTAATTACACACACTGTAAACACACACACTGTGAATACACACACTGTAAACACACACACTGTGAATACACACACTGTAAACACACACACTGTGAATACACACACTGAATACAGACACTGCAAACACACACACTGTAAACACACACACTGAATACAGACACTGCAAACACACACACTAAACATACACACTACAAAGACACACACTGTAAACACACACTACAAACACACACACTGTAAACACACACACTACAAACACACACACTGAATACAGACACTGCAAACACACACACTACAAACACACACACTGTAAACACACACACTACAAACACACACTGAATACAGACACTGCAACACACACACTGTAAACACACACACTACAAAGACACACACTGTAAACACACACACTGTAAACAAACACACTGTAAAAACACACACTACAAAGACACACACTGTAAACAAACACACTGTAAACACACACACTAAACACACACACTACAAACACACACACTGTAAACACACACACTACAAACACACACTGAATACAGACACTGCAACACACACAATGTAAACACACACACTGTAAACACACACACTAAACACACACACTACAAACACACACACTGTAAACACACACACTACAAACACACACACTACAAACACACACACTACAAACACACACTGAATACAGACACTGCAACACACACAATGTAAACACACACACTAAACACACACACTACAAACACACACTGTAAACACACACACTACAAACACACACTGAATACAGACACTGCAACACACACTGTAAACACACACACTGTAAACACACACACTAAACACACACACTGTAAACACACACACTGTAAACACACACACTACAAACACACACACTACAAACACACACACTACAAACACACACTGAATACAGACACTGCAACACACACACTGTAAACACACACACTGTAAACACACACACTGTAAAAACACTGTAAACACACACACTGTAAACACACACACTGTATATACACACTGTAAACACACACTGTATACACACTGCAAACACACACACACTGTAAACACACACTATAAACACACACTGTAAACACACACACACACTGTAAACACACACTAAAAAACACACACTGTAAACACACTGTCAACACACACACACTGTAAACACTCTGTAAACACACACACTGTAAACACACTGTAAACACACTGCAAATGCACACACTGTAAACACACACACACTGTAAATACAGACACTGCAAACACACACACTATAATTACACACACTAAACACACACTACAAACACACACACTGTAATTACACACACTGTAAACACACACACTGTAATTACACACACACTGTAATTACACACATTACAAACACACATACTACAAACACACACACTAATTACACACACTGTAAACACACACACACTACAAACACACACTAATTACACACTGTAAATACACACTGTAAATACACACACAATTCAAACACACACTTTAAATACACACACACACACACACACACTGTAAATGCACACACATACAAACACAGTAAACATTTCACTTCTCTTGAACATACATTTCATTTTTTTAATTCAAAAATATTTTTCTTTTCCAGCTACAAACATTTCATCATATTTTCTTCTTCTGAACTGACAGAGAGAGGGATTTACAGTCAGGATAGGATCCTGGTTCACTTCCTGTGTGTGTGTGTGTATGTATGTATACAGGAAAAAAACAATAAAACTTCCCTCTCTCTTAACCTCTCCCCCCCCCTCCCTCTCTCTTCACCCCCCCGTCTCTCTCTCTCTCTCTCCCTCTTCACCTCTGTCTCTCTCTCTCTCTCTCTCTCTTCATCTGTTTCCTTCTGCCTTTCTCTCCTTGGTTAGTTTCCCCTTTTTCTTTCACTGAACAGCATCACACAGCTTTTCCTGTGATTACATCATCGCTGTCTGTGTGTGTGTCTGTGTGTGTGTCACAATTAGTAGTAGTCCTAATACTAAACACAGAAAGAGAAAGAGAGAGAGAGAGATAGAGATAGTGAGAGGAAGAGAGAGAGAGAGTGAGAGAGAGAGAGTGAGAGAGAGAGAGAGAGAGAGAGATGAGTAAAGTGAAGATTAAATAGTTACTAATACTGACTGACGTATCTGTCTGTCTCTCTGTCTGTCTGCAATCTCTCTATTTCTCTCTCTCTCTTCATATCTGTCAGTCAGTTTGTCAACTCTCCCTGTCACCCTCTCCCTCTACATGCCTCTCTTGTTAACTTTCTGTCAGACTTCCACTCTCTCTCTCTCTCTCTCTCTGTTACTGTATAATGATGTAATAAAGACAGAAACAGCATTCAGACATTAAACAGTTTAAATTCACACAGAGAGAACGACCACACTGCCTCTCTCTCTCTCTCTCTCTCTCTTTCACACACACATTTGCATGAAATTGTTGGGTACAGACGGTGGTTCCTGTAAAACCCCACACTTAGTGTTGTGCAGTGAAATGAAGGAGTGTGACAGGCGGCTCTTACAGAGGGGGAGAAGACGTTTATAGAGTGCTGAATAAAACCTCTTCCTGTTTCACTACACACTCATCACACACTACACAACTCATCACACACTACACAATCATCACACACTACACAACTCATCACACACTACACAACTCATCACACACTACACAACTCATCACACACTATATACCCATCACACACTACACAACTCATCACACACTATACACTCATCACACACTACACACCCATCACACACTACACACCCATCACACACTACACACTCATCACACACTATATACTCATCACACACTACACACCCATCACACACTATAAACTCATCACACACTATACACTCATCACACACTACACACCCATCACACACTACACACTCATCACACACTATACACTCATCACACACTACACACCCATCACACACTATACACTCATCACACACTATACACTCATCACACACTATACACCCATCATACACTATACACTCATCACACACTATACACTCATCACACACTATACACTCATCACACACTACACACTCATCACACACTACACACTCATCACACATTCATCACACACTACACACTCACCCACTATACAATCATCTCACACTATACACTCATCACACACTATAGAGTCATCACACACTATACACTCATCACACACTACACACCCATCACACACTACACACTCATCACACACTACACACTCATCACACACTACACAACTCATCACACACTACACACTCATCACACACTACACAACTCATCACACACTACACAACTCATCACACACTACACACCCATCACACACTATACACTCATCACACACTACACACTCATCACACACTATACACTCATCACACACTACACAACTCATCACACACTACACACTCATCACACACTACACACATCACACACTACACACTCATCACACACTACACAACTCATCACACACTATACACCCATCACACACTACACAACTCATCACACACTACACACTCATCACACACTACACACTCATCACACACTACACAACTCATCACACACTACACACCCATCACACACTACACAACTCATCACACACTACACACCCATCACACACTACACACTCATCACACACTACACAACTCATCACACACTACACACCCATCACACACTATACACCCATCACACACTACACACTCATCACACACTACACACCCATCACACTACACAACTCATCACACACTACACACTCATCACACACTACACACTCATCACACACTACACACCCATCACACACTCATCACACACTACACACCCATCACACACTACACAACTCATCACACACTACACACTCATCACACACTACACACCCATCACACTACACAACTCATCACACACTACACACTCATCACACACTACACACTCATCACACACTACACACCCATCACACACTCATCACACACTATACACTCATCACACACTACACAACTCATCACACACTACACACTCATCACACACTACACACATCACACACTACACACTCATCACACACTACACAACTCATCACACACTATACACCCATCACACACTACACAACTCATCACACACTACACACTCATCACACACTACACACCCATCACACACTACACAACTCATCACACACTACACACCCATCACACACTACACAACTCATCACACACTACACACCCATCACACACTACACACTCATCACACACTACACAACTCATCACACACTACACAACTCATCACACACTACACACCCATCACACTACACAACTCATCACACACTACACACTCATCACACACTACACACTCATCACACACTACACACCCATCACACACTACACACCCATCACACACTACACACTCATCACACACTATACACTCATCACACACTACACACTCATCACACACTACACACTCATCACACACTACACACCCATCACACACTACACTCATCACACACTATACAATCATCTCACACTACACACTCATCACACACTACTCACTCATCACACACTACACACTCATCACACACTACACACTCATCACACACTACACACCCATCACACTACACACTCATCACCCACTATACAATCATCTCACACTACACACTCATCACACACTATACAATCATCTCACACTATACACTCATCACACACTACACACTATACACTCATCACACACTATGCACTCATCACACACTACACACTCATCACACACTACACAACTCATCACACACTACACACCCATCACACACTACACAATCACACACTACACAATCACACACTACACACTCATCACACAATACACGACTCATCACACACTATACACTCATCACACACTATACACTCATCACACACTACACACTCATCACACATTCATCACACACTACACACTCACCCACTATACAATCATCTCACACTATACACTCATCACACACTATACAGTCATCACACACTACACACCCATCACACACTACACACCCATCACACACTACACACTCATCACACACTACACACTCATCACACACTACACACTCATCACACACTATACACTCAATCACACACTACACACCCATCACACACTATACACTCATCACACACTACACACTCATCACACACTACACACTCATCACACACTACACAACTCATCACACACTACACACTCATCACACACTACACAACTCATCACACACTACACACATCACACACTACACAACTCATCACACACTACACACTCATCACACACTACACACCCATCACACACTACACACCCATCACACTACACACTCATCACACACTATACACTCATCACACACTACACACCCATCACACACTCATCACACACTACACACTCATCACACACTACACAACTCATCACACACTACACACATCACACACTACACAACTCATCACACACTACACACTCATCACACACTACACACTCATCACACACTACACACCCATCACACACTACACAACTCATCACACACTACACACTCATCACACACTACACACCCATCACACACTACACAACTCATCACACACTACACACCCATCACACACTACACAACTCATCACACACTACACACCCATCACACACTACACACTCATCACACACTACACAACTCATCACACACTACACACTCATCACACACTACACACCCATCACACTACACAACTCATCACACACTACACACTCATCACACACTACACACTCATCACACACTACACACCCATCACACACAACACACCCATCACACACTACACACTCATCACACACTATACACTCATCACACACTACACACTCATCACACACTACACACTCATCACACACTACACACCCATCACACACTACACAACTCATCACACACTACACACTCATCACACACCCATCACACTACACACTCATCACACACTATACACTCATCACACACTACACAACTCATCACACACTACACAACTCATCACACACTACACACCCATCACACACTACACACTCATCACCCACTACTACACACCCATCACACACTACACACTCATCACACACTATACAATCATCTCACACTATACACTCATCACACACTACACACTATACACTCATCACACTACTATGCACTCATCACACACTACACACTCATCACACACTACACAACTCATCACACACTACACACCCATCACACACTACACACTCATCACACACTACACAATCACACACTACACACTCATCACACACTACACACTCATCACACACTACACACTCATCACACACTACACACCCATCACACACTACACACCCATCACACACTCATCACACACTACACACCCATCACACACTACACACCCATCACACACTACACACTCATCACACACTACACACTCATCACACACTACACACCCATCACACACTACACACCCATCACACACTACACACTCATCACACACTACACACTCATCACACACTACACACTCATCACACACTATACACTCAATCACACACTACACACCCATCACACACTATACACTCATCACACACTACACACTCATCACACACTACACAACTCATCACACACTACACACATCACACACTACACACTCATCACACACTACACAACTCATCACACACTACACACTCATCACACACTACACAACTCATCACACACTACACACTCATCACACACTACACACCCATCACACTACACACTCATCACACACTATACACTCATCACCCACTAGACACCCATCACCCACTACACACCCATCACACACTACACACCCATCACACACTACACACCCATCACACACTACACACTCATCACCCACTATACAATCATCTCACACTATACACTCATCACACACTACACACCCATCACCCACTATACAATCATCTCACACTATACACTCATCACACACTATACACTCATCACACACTATACACTCATCACACACTACACACCCATCACACACTACACACCCATCACACACTACACACCCATCACACACTACACACTCATCACACACTATACAATCATCTCACACTATACACTCATCACACACTACACACTCATCACACACTACACACATCACACACTACACACATCACACACTACACAACTCATCACACACTACACACTCATCACACACTACACACTCATCACACACTACACACCCATCACACACTACACACCCATCACACACTACACACCCATCACAACCATCACACCCATCACACACTACACACTCATCACACACTACACACTCATCACACACTACACACTCATCACACACTACACACTCATCACACACTACACACCCATCACACACTACACACCCATCACAACCATCACACCCATCACACACTACACACTCATCACACACTACACACTCATCACACACTACACACCCATCACACACTACACACCCATCACACACTACACACCCATCACACACTACACACTCATCACCCACTATACAATCATCTCACACTATACACTCATCACACACTACACACCCATCACCCACTATACAATCATCTCACACTACACACTCATCACACACTACACACCCATCACACTACACACTCATCACCCACTACACACCCATCACACACTACACACCCATCACACACTACACACCCATCACACACTACACACCCATCACACACTACACACTCATCACCCACTATACAATCATCTCACACTATACACTCATCACACACTACACACCCATCACACACTATACAATCATCTCACACTATACACTCATCACACACTACACACTCATCACACACTACACAACTCATCACACACTACACACACTACACACATCACACACTACACAACTCATCACACACTACACACTCATCACACACTACACACTCATCACACACTACACACTCATCACACACTACACACCCATCACACACTACACACCCATCACACACTACACACCCATCACACACTACACACCCATCACACACTACACACCCATCACACACTCATCACACACTACACACCCATCACACACTACACACCCATCACACACTACACACTCATCACACACTACACACCCATCACACACTACACACCCATCACACACTACACACTCATCACACACTACACACCCATCACACACTCATCACACACTACACACTCATCACACACTACACACTCATCACACACTACACACCCATCACACACTACACACCCATCACACACTCATCACACACTACACACTCATCACACACTACACACCCATCACACACTACACACTCATCACACACTACACACCCATCACACACTACACACTCATCACACACTACACACTCATCACACACTACACACTCATCACACACTACACACCCATCACACACTACACACCCATCACACACTACACACCCATCACACACTACACACTCATCACACACTACACACCCATCACACACTACACACCCATCACACACTACACACCCATCACACACTACACACCCATCACACACTCATCACACACTACACACTCATCACACACTACACAATCACACACTACACAACTCATCACACACTACACACTCATCACACACTACACACTCATCACACACTACACACCCATCACACACTACACACCCATCACACACTACACACCCATCACACACTCATCACACACTACACACTCATCACACACTACACAATCACACACTACACAACTCATCACACACTACACACTCATCACACACTACACACTCATCACACACTACACACCCATCACACACTACACACCCATCACACACTCATCACACACTACACACTCATCACACACTACACACTCATCACACACTACACACCCATCACACACTACACACCCATCACACACTACACACTCATCACACTACACACTCATCACACTACACACTCATCACACACTACACAACTCATCACACACTACACAACTCATCACACACTACACACTCATCACACACTACACACTCATCACACACTACACAACTCATCACACACTACACACTCATCACACACTACACACCCATCACACACTACACACTCATCACACACTACACACCCATCACACACTACACACTCATCACACACTACACACCCATCACACACTACACACCCATCACACACTACACACCCATCACACACTCATCACACACTACACACTCATCACACACTACACAATCACACACTACACAACTCATCACACACTACACACTCATCACACACTACACACTCATCACACACTACACAACTCATCACACACTCATCACACACTACACACCCATCACACACTACACACCCATCACACACTCATCACACACTATACACTCATCACACACTATACACTCATCACACACTACACACTCATCACACACTACACAACTCATCACACACTCATCACACACTACACACCCATCACACACTACACACCCATCACACACTCATCACACACTATACACTCATCACACACTACACACCCATCACACACTACACACTCATCACACACTACACACTCATCACACACTACACACTCATCACACACTATACAATCATCTCACACTATACTCATCACACACTACACACTCATCACACACTACACACTCATCACACACTACACAACTCATCACACACTACACACATCACACACTACACACATCACACACTACACACATCACACACTACACAACTCATCACACACTACACACTCATCACACACTACACAATCACACATTACACAACTCATCACACACTACACACTCATCACACACTACACACTCATCACACACTACACACCCATCACACACTACACACCCATCACACACTCATCACACACTACACACTCATCACACACTACACACCCATCACACACTACACACCCATCACACACTATACAATCATCTCACACTATACACTCATCACACACTACACACTCATCACACACTACACACCCATCACACACTACACACCCATCACACCCATCACACACTACACACCCATCACACACTACACACTCATCACACACTACACACACATCACACACTCATCACACACTACACACTCATCACACACTACACACTCATCACACACTACACACCCATCACACACTACACACCCATCACACACTACACACTCATCACACACTACACACCCATCACACACTACACACCCATCACACACTACACACTCATCACACACTACACACCCATCACACACTACACACCCATCACACACTACACACCCATCACACACTCATCACACACTACACACTCATCACACACTACACACCCATCACACACTACACACCCATCACACACTACACACTCATCACACTACAGACTCATCACACACTACACACTCATCACACACTACACACTCATCACACACTACACACCCATCACACACTACACATTCTATACACTCATCACACACTACACACCCATCACCCACTATACACTCATCACACACTACACACTCATCACACACTACACACTCATCACACACTACACACTCATCACACACTACACACTCATCACACACTACACACCCATCACACACTACACACCCATCACACACTCATCACACACTACACACTCATCACACACTACACAATCACACACTACACAACTCATCACACACTACACACTCATCACCCACTACACACTCATCACACACTACACAACTCATCACACACTCATCACACACTACACACCCATCACACACTCATCACACACTACACACTCATCACACACTACACACCCATCACACACTACACACTCATCACACACTACACACTCATCACCCACTATACAATCATCTCACACTATACACTCATCACACACTACACACTCATCACACACTACACACTCATCACCCACTATACACTCATCACACACTACACACTCATCACCCACTATACACTCATCACACACTACACACTCATCACACATTACACACTCATCACCCACTATACAATCATCTCACACTACACACTCATCACACACTACACACTCATCACACACTATACAATCATCTCACACTATACACTCATCACACACTACACACTCATCACACACTACACAACTCATCACACACTACACACATCACACACTACACAATCACACATTACACAACTCATCACACACTACACACTCATCACACACTACACACTCATCACACACTACACACCCATCACACACTACACACCCATCACACACTCATCACACACTACACACTCATCACACACTACACACCCATCACACACTACACACTCATCACACACTCATCACACACTACACACTCATCACCCACTATACAATCATCTCACACTATACACTCATCACACACTATACACTCATCACACACTACACACTCATCACACACTACACACCCATCACACACTACACACCCATCACACACTACACAACTCATCACACACTACACAATCACCCACTACACACTCATCACACACTACACACTCATCACCCACTATACAATCATCTCACACTATACACTCATCACACACTATACACTCATCACACACTACACACTCATCACCCACTATACACTCATCACACACTACACACTCATCTCACACTATACACTCATCACCCACTATACACTCATCACACACTACACACTCATCACACACTACACAACTCATCACACACTACACAATCACACACTACACAACTCATCACACACTACACACTCATCACACACTACACACTCATCACACACTACACACTCATCACACACTACACACCCATCACACACTACACACTCATCACACACTACACACCCATCACACACTACACACTCATCACACACTACACACTCATCACCCACTATACAATCATCTCACACTACACACTCATCACACACTACACACTCATCTCACACTATACACTCATCACACACTACACACTCATCACACACTACACACTCATCACACACTACACACCCATCACACACTACACACTCATCACACACTACACACTCATCACCCACTATACAATCATCTCACACTATACACTCATCACACACTATACACTCATCACACACTATACACTCATCACACACTACACACCCATCACACACTACACACCCATCACACACTACACACCCATCACACACTACACAACTCATCACACACTACACACTCATCACCCACTACACACTCATCACCCACTATACACTCATCACACACTATACACTCATCACACACTATACACTCATCACACACTACACACCCATCACACACTACACACCCATCACACACTACACAACTCATCACCCACTACACACTCATCACCCACTACACACTCATCACCCACTATACAATCATCTCACACTATACACTCATCACACACTACACACTCATCACACACTACACACTCATCACCCACTATACAATCATCTCACACTATACACTCATCACACACTATACACTCATCACACACTACACACCCATCACAACCATCACACACTACACACTACACACCCATCACACACTCATCACATACTACACACTCATCACACACTATACACTCATCACACACTACACACTCATCACACACTACACACTCATCACACACTATACACTCATCACACACTATACACTCATCACACACTACACAACTCATCACACACTACACACTCATCACACACTACACACTCATCACACACTACACAACTCATCACACACTACACAACTCATCACACACTACACAACTCATCACACACTATACACTCATCACACATTCATCACACACTACACACTCATCACACATTCATCACACACTACACACTCATCACCCACTATACAATCATCTCACACTATACACTCATCACACACTACACACCCATCACACACTACACACTCATCACACACTACACACACATCACACACTACACACCCATCACACATTACACACTCATCACACACTACACACCCATCACACACTACACACCCATCACACACTACACACCCATCACACACTACACACTCATCACACACTACACACTCATCACACACTACACACCCATCACACACCCATCACACATTACACACCCATCACATACACACTCATCACACACTACACACCCATCACACACCCATCACACACTACACACCCATCACACACTACACACCCATCACACACTACAAACCCATCACACACTACACACCCATCACACACTACACACCCATCACACACTACACACTCATCACACACTACACACCCATCACACACTACACACTCATCACACACTACACACCCATCACACACTACACACCCATCACACACTACACACCCATCACACACTACACACTCCTCATCACACACTACACACTCATCACACACTACACACCCATCACACACCCATCACACATTACACACCCATCACATACACACTCATCACACACTACACACCCATCACACACCCATCACACACTACACACCCATCACATACACACTCATCACACACTACACACCCATCACACACTACACACCCATCACACACTACACACTCATCACACACTACACACCCATCACACACTACACACCCATCACACACTACACACCCATCACACACTACACACCCATCACACACTACACACCCATCACACACTACACACCCATCACACACTACACACTCATCACACACTACACACCCATCACACACTACACACCCATCACACACTACACACCCATCACACACTACACACTCATCACACACTACACACCCATCACACACTACACACCCATCACACACTACACACCCATCACACACTACACACTCATCACACACTACACACCCATCACACACTACACACTCATCACACACTACACACCTATCACACACTACACACCCATCACACACTCATCACACACTACACACTCATCACACACTATACACTCATCACACACTACACACTCATCACACACTATACACTCATCACACACTATACACTCATCACACACTATACACTCATCACACACTACACAACTCATCACACACTACACACTCATCACACACTACACACATCACACACTACACAACTCATCACACACTACACAACTCATCACACACTACACAACTCATCACACACTACACAACTCATCACACACTACACAACTCATCACACATTCATCACACACTACACACTCATCACACATTCATCACACACTACACACTCATCACCCACTATACAATCATCTCACACTATACACTCATCACACACTACACACCCATCACACACTACACACCCATCACACACTACACACTCATCACACACTACACACCCATCACACACTACACACCCATCACACATTACACACTCATCACACACTACACACCCATCACACACTACACACCCATCACACACTACACACTCATCACACACTACACACTCATCACACACTACACACCCATCACACACCCATCACACACTACACACCCATCACACACTACACTCATCACACACTACACTCCCATCACACACTACACACTCATCACACACTACACACCCATCACACACTACACACTCATCACACACTACACACCCATCACACACTACACACCCATCACACACTACACACCCATCACACACTACACACCCATCACACACTACACACTCATCACACACTACACACTCATCACACACTACACACCCATCACACACTACACACCCATCACACACTACACACTCATCACACACTACACACCCATCACACACTACACACCCATCACACACTACACAACTCATCACACACTACACACTCATCACCCACTACACACTCATCACCCACTATACACTCATCACACACTATACACTCATCACACACTATACACTCAT